>NC_134038.1:115475401-115557901 GCF_965140245.1 Athene noctua | reverse complement strand
GAACGGTTCACTCTTATTCCTCTATTCCATTGTTAGAGTACTTGGCAAGGAAGTAGGAGGATTTAGTCCAGTGCCTTCCGTATTCTGAAGTAATTTAAATCTGCATTTTCCATTTTAATTCCCTGCAGAGTATCTGGGTTGTTTTCCTTCAGTACCTTTCACTGGAGATATTTCAGTTTGGAGATGTATTCATCCTGTGATTCTTTAACTTGGAAGCTGGGACATTTATTTTTTAATACAGCAGTGACTTATGCTAGTAGATTGTGAAACTATATTCTTTGTCCCACGACTGTTTGCCATTAAAGTGTTAATCTGGGCCTGTGGCAACTGGTGTCCTCCAAACAATTTCTAGGAATAGCTGGGATTAGCAGGGGTATTCTTCCCAGTAATCAGATTGGATCCTGCCACCATTTTTTGGAAGAGAATTTAACGATATGTATACAAGCTCTGAAGTTTCTGTTGGTTGAGATCTGTTTTGACTACCAGCAGACTTCTAAACTTGATCCATGCCAGATCCATGTGCCCAACCAGGCTAAAGGAGAGGAATGACCTTCTGTAAGGAATCATCAGCCTTACATCTTCCAAATTGTTGAAACCTCGGGTTTACCTGAATCTTTTACAAACAGGGGGCAGATGACACTTTAACTGAATTTTGTGAAGTGGCAAAATAGATATAGAGGACACATAGAAGTTGAGATCATGTCACAGACTTTTAAATTTATGTGTGGGCAGTTCTGCCCATGAAGGCTTTAACAGCTTTCCTTTCTTGCTCTTTTTAAATCTGTCTGAGCACATGGAGGTGGTGTGTACATTATTAGATATCCTACACACTCTATATACTTGCAAATGCAGAGTTTGAAAGTAACGGTCACCACTCATCAGAGACATTAGCCCTGTTTGACAAGATAATATACACACTTGTTTGAAGATAGATAGACCCTTTTGGTTCCCAAAGCGTATCAATAAAAACTGCCTCTAACATTGTAAGCCAATGTTCACAGAAAAAAAGGATAAAAAGCATCAAAACATAAGTGGAATCAAAATGTCAGTGACAATATGTGAAACATCCACAGATAGTTTTGCTTGTTATTGCTTTGACTTAGTTAATGGTAATAAATAGTTCCTGATAAATGCTTTTCCTGACTCTCGCCATAGACTTCCAGATAACGTAGAGTAAATATGCTTGAAAACATCACCACAAACAACAGAGACCTTTAGGAAGAACAAGCCATTGATTGTGTTATGTTTCCATTACTGTGGCATTGATCAGAACAAGTGCTGTATGAAGTCTGGTGATACTCTCACATTTAGATACGAAGCAGAGTGCAATTCCTGCAAATATATGTATTCTTTTATACAGCAAGGCAGAATATCTAAAAATGGTACTTATAATGTAAGAGCTTTTGAACTGAAGATTCTAGATTGCTCTATTTTTTGATTACTTTAAGAAAATTAACCCTAATAAAATATTTATAACAGTATTTAGTCATTCTTGTTTCTTCAAGAGACTCCTACTGCAAAATTCTTGAAGACTATTTGAATAATAAAAATAGGAAGAAATGTTTTGTGACAGTGAAAAAGAGAATGATTAATTATTTTCATGCTCTCCAGCTAAAATTAAAATGGATTTTATAGTAAGCATTTCAATTCTCAGAAATATTTGTATCTTTTTAGCAGCATACTTGAGAGATGCATCCAATGACTTGTAGAAGATAAACATTTAATTTATGGAAGAGGTACGGCGCCATTCTCTTGATATATGGACCTCACTTGTTCAGTGAATGTATGCATGACATCCTTGTTCTCAGGTGTGATTACTGGATCATGAGTTCTGGTGAAATCAAAAAGGACTTAATTCTTCCTTTCTGTTGAACAGACAAAGCAGAAGGAAGAAGAAATTTGTCTCTGTTGTCTTAATTTTCAAAATGCAAGGGGAAGTTGTGCATTATAGACAAGTTGATGTGTTAAAGGAAATAAAAATTCTAATTTTGGTTGGTAGCAATTGTGACATCTAATGCTAAATAATTCTAAAAGAGGCACAGCAATGTTATTTTGATTACTCACATTTCCTTTCACATTATCTTAATAAAACCACCAATTTATCAGCTGATTTCATTTTCAATTTAGTAAAAAAAAAGATTTTTAACACTAACTCCCGAAGTCATTGATGTTAATAGAAGTACTGTGCAACAGTCATTATTAGTTAAGTACTGCTTTGAAACCAGCTTGAAATTTCATAACATATTTTGGAGTGCTATGAATAATACTTAATTTTAAAGTTGTTGGAGTAATGGTTGGTGGGGTTTTTTTTCATCTAAATTTCATGTGCAGGGTTTTGAAATCTTTATAGAGGAAAAGTGATGCAACTTCCATTCACTACTTTATTGCAACATAAATTCATATGCTTGCAAAGATTGGTCTAAATTGAAAATTTAACATAAATTCAAACCATTCAGATTGTATTTGATACAGATACATCCCAAATTTGTAAACATGGGTGATATAACAGCATTACATTCAGAACACTTAAGAAACCTTTACTGGTATTAAAAGCTTCAAACATTCAAAGACAATGAGGTGGAAGAAATTTTGGATTGCAAGTTCTGAGACAATGTTTACTGCTACACAAAAATGCTGTATTTATATTTTACTTCTAACAGAAAACTTAGCCTCTTAAATGCTGAAATTTAATGCAAGAATATTTACAATTTTGAATATTTTTTCTCTTAGAAACATCAAGTTGAACTATTTTGTTGAATTCTTCTGATGTTAATCTATAACTGATTGGAAACAATAGCTCATTGTGCAAATGGGAAAAACAGGGCTCAAGGAGGCTTAGAATACTGTTGTACCATTTTGCCACTCTACCTGTAGTATTTCAGTCAAACAGTTTCAGATGAGTGAACAAAAATTTCAGACTGACCTCATAGCTTCATAACATCTGCTTCTCGCATCCTCCATTTAAGATTTCTGCTGCATTTGGAATAGTGCAAGCTGTTTTCTTTGGTCTGACAGATACATGGCACCTAAAATAATAGTGACCATAATGTTAATTTATCATGACAAAAGTTTTCATCTATTGTTATAAAAGCCTTCTAAAAATTAAGACAAACTTTTTTTTTTTTTTTTTTCCCAATTTCCATACAAGTTTTTGTCCATCATCTTTCATTCACAAATTCCTACCAAACTTGCAGAAAGAAATCTTAAAGTCCATGATGGATAAACTGGCTGGAAAAGATCTGAGATACAGATAGTTTACTGTATATAATTTATTCAGTAGTTTTGCTATGTGGATTCTTTCTGCATCTAATTTACTGTCACCTACTTGAATGGGCACTGAAATAGCCATTTTTGTCAGCATTTTTCTTGAAGAAGAACAATAAGGACTACACAGCTACTACCCTCCTTTTTCTTTTTTTATTTTAATGGAACTGACTTGTGATTTGGAAATCATACAGTACATTACTGTATTGTAATTAGAACTACAGGGCAAATCACAGGGCATGTTTTTCACCTTAGTCTCAAACCACTCTGCTGTAATCAACTAGACTGTTTCTGTCAGGTCCAGGAACACTTGCTGTGCAGAAACAATAAGAAGATTCACATGCCAACACCCAGAACATATGTTAAATGCTACCTTCTTCATTGAAGAACTGCTGATTTATTGAAAGCAGAGGTAAAAAAAAAAAAATAAAAAAAATCTTTGACATGTTAAACATTAGCAAGATACAACTTTTTATTTTTTCCCTGTGCTGACATTGGAAGGCTTTTCTTCACTTTAGTGTTTCTTTCTAGACCAAGACTATGATACCTGCAGCAATAGGGAATACTAAACCTACTGAGTAGACACAGACATCTTTTCTATTTCTAGAGGTACAAAGCATATTTCATACGCATCTGCTCAAAATATTTTAATCCCTTTGTGCCAGGCTGTGTAAACTTGTCCCAAGGAAACATCCATGGGAGGAGGTACTGAAGCATTTGGTGGTTGGGCATATTCCTTTTACTTTCTGAAACACAGAGACTTCAATGTGTCCTCTTGTCTCTAATCCTTCCAACAACAAAAACTGCTGATCCTGTCCCTTGCAATCAGTAGTGATAATGAATGACCTTCTTTACATCAGAAACATCTCCCTTCTAACAGACCACACAGCTGTGTAACCCAAACACTGACATTTAAAACATGTTCATGTCGGGTGACGGGAAGCATGGTTTAATTCTAAACTACTAATGTCCAATTTAAATCTGATTTAGGGTATTGGATGTGATTAAAATTGATTATAAATGAGAAGCCTCTACCTCATTCAATCTACTTAATGTTTTAACCTCTACTATGCAGGATTTGTACTTTTCAACAGTTTCTCATTTTAAGACTTAACAAAGAGCTTCCATAAAGCACCTTGCACACATTTGGTTGTGCAAACAAGAAACAAAATAATAAGTCACCATTTGCCAGAAAAAGCTTAGGATCAGGGATTTCATGTCATTTTACATAGCCATATATGTAAATTTGTGTGACTTAATCTTCCTCTTTTATTTGCCCTTTGCCATAGGAAAAAATAAAAACCAAGGATAAAAGGGATCAAACTGCCAGCTATTTTTAGAGTTTCATAAATGGTTTAGAATCAGGTTGTCCTTTGGTTGCTCAGGGCCATAGAGAAGAGGGTGACACATCTGGTTGTGGCTTGCTTGTTCCAAGGGCTGCCCTATGCAGAATGTGAGCTGACTACATCTTAGTGGAAGATCTGAAAAGCAGAAGAGAAGTCTATCTTGACTTTCTCTGTCATTTATTTTACTTCATCAGGGCTATTAAAAGCCTGATAGCAAAGCACTGCATTCCTCAGCTGCAGATCATGAAAGACTTCTTAACTTCAGTGAAGGAATTCTCAAGTCACTCAGACTCCTCATTTTCTCTTTAGTAAATAGCAGATACAACTAATTTTGTCCACCATGAAAAACATAATCTCCTAAAAAAAAAAGTAGCTCAAATTTCAGAATCTTGTGCCTCTTTTGTTAGAGAAAACATGACATTTCTTTTGGGTTTTCTGTCATGTCCACTTTCAATAGTTAGTCCTCTGACTTTATCCTCCATGTCAGGGCAGTTGCAGACTCTTATATTGCTGCTTTCTACTCTCAGCATTCCCAAAGCAAAATTCAGGCTTTGATTTAGAATATATTTTACTATAGATAATACAGTTTGTACATTGTAATTCAGTACTTTCATTTTTTTCTCAGAATCTTGTCTCTTGACTAGGATCCAGATTCTTCTGAGGACTCGGACGCATCTTTGTTCCAGCTTTTAAGTTGATAAATGTTTTTACTAGCATCATCATACAATCGTTGAAGTCCAAAGGGCAAAGGATCAACAAAATAAAATAAATGATCTGTTTTTCTAGATATGAAAATTAATGTGTGTATATATTCACTAGTACCATTATAATATAAGTAAAAGTGTAGCAAAAAAACCTTTTCTATGTTTGAAAACACAGCAGGTAAATAAGGCATATGAGTGGGCAGGTGCCTGGCCTGCCCAGAGGGCACATTTTTTAAGAATACCTCCAATAATTGCTTTAGACCCCCATAAGGGGCAGATTCTTTGTGTCTGTTGTCCCTCAGAGAGATTCACATGTTCATACCTGCTGGAAGCTAAAGTCATCATCCATGGCTGAATAATTCTCGGGCATACTAAATATCTGTTCAATTTTCAGTGCTTGAAGAGCAGGTGCTTCTCAAACAGGTATCTGGTACATCTGTTTAGAGGTAGATGAATCAGTAAGGCAGTGATTCTTGGCAGGTAACTATTCTGACCTGCTTGAAAAGGAGGTCACTGTCAAGGGTGCCTCCAAGGCATTGTCTTTTCAGCCAGCACACACACCAGCTTCAGAAACTGGTGCTATGGCAAGTTAGTTTTAGAATGAGCTACTAGTCATGTAACGGGGCTCAGGACTGCAGGGTGAAAGCTTGTTCAGGCAACCAGTCAAGTCAGTCTGTCTTAAAGGTCACATAGGCTTTATAATAACAAAGACCTCATCACCAGGCTATGTAATTCCTTTTCATTTTGCTCTCTTATTTATTTTGTCTGATTTATCCTTTCTTCTCCCTGCTTCTTTTCCCCACAGTGAATCACAGCCTTAGCTTAGATAGCCTAAAATAGATCCTCTGTGAGGAAGTTACAGTTTTCTATAGTCTAAATCTACTCTTTCTTCAGTGCACCATGCAGAAAGGGTCTAAGCCCCAATGTCACTGGGAAAACCTCCGAGATGCTTGCTCGGTGCCAGGGATCTCTGCCAGCAGAACAAAAGAGCATAGCAAAACTCGTGGTATTTCTCTCTCTCCATACATTTAAGTGGTATGTCTGGGACAGTGGGCTGACAGAGGGGTGCATAAGTTGGCCGCATGAATGTAAGACTTCTCTATATCTAACTAAGTCTGCATTTTCTCATTGCAATATCATAAATAGAACACAGGAATTGAGGTAAGAGTAGTGTTACGGTTTTCTCTTGGCAAAGACAGGGCAAAGTATCCCAGCTGGCAAGCTGACATTTCACATTAGAGAATCAGTAAGTAGAGTGCAGTAAACTTAATCTTCTTAGGAAACCTTACCATGTCTGCACGCAGTGAAATGCAAAGCAGAGATCTATACACCTCCATTCAAAAGTTTAGAATAATTGAGGACTCCATTTTTGGTTACTTTATGGTGTATGTAGTCTGGTGTATCTTATTCACTCCTGGTTAACAGTCAAGAGTAATTGCTCCTCTGCAGATGAATTTTCATTGTTTATAGACCAGACCAACAGATGACTTAATAAATCCTAACTCTATCTTAAGTCCATTAAGAAACATATTATCATTATTCATATATATAATAACAACTTATCAAATAACTTTAATACTTAAAATTTCATGTGCAAAAAGTGTTTGACAACTAAAAATTGGGAAATGTTCATTATGACAAAAAATTCTTAGAAATTGTCAAATAAAAAGATCATGTTCACATAATTTAAAAAAGCAAATTTTAGAGTTACTGGTTTTCTGTTTGAATTTCAAACTATTTTTAATTTTAAATTAAATGTCTTTACATTTAAATAGACAGATAAAAGAAAGCATTCAAAATTATTTCTTTAAAGGTTTAAAATGCCTTAATCTGAAGTTTTGTGCTGAATGGTTCGGTCATGGAAACTGAAGGAAGGAAAAAGTGGAATTTCAAACTTTGAATGCTGATCAAGGACAGAAAATCCATTTCTTTTGCATCTCATATGTTTGCTTTTTTCAGGTTTCTTCCATGGCTCGCCACAGTTGCCATTCAACAGAGGAAGTTACTCTAGAGGCAAGTGGGCAGAGAGATGTTCTATCTGTCCTGCATATATTGTTACATCTGCTCCCTTGGTATCAGGCCACCTTCAAGTTCTGGGTTCTGCTCCCAGTATGACACCAGCTCACCTAACAAGGAGACCAAAACTGATTGTGTTTTAGGTAGTTTCTACATGACAGGTTTATTCTGACAAATTGATGCTTCACAAATAAAACAGTATTGCAAGATGGTGGATTATAGAATATGAACACATATATAAACGCAGAAATGTACGTAGCAAAACATGTCTGTCTGCTGTGTCATTTTTGTTGGTTGTTCACTATTTTCTCTGATGCTTTCAGTCATTCTTCCTCCAAATACTGGCCTGAATATAAATGCATTTTTCACTTCCAGCGGGTTATAAAGGTTCACAAAGACCAGCAACTCAAAATTATTGTGATGTACTTAATGGCTTGAAAATATTAAGATACCACTGTTTGACTGGAAATTATTTGGATCGATTCCTTGCCATGTATGGTTTTATCATGTTTGTTCATTTTATAATCTAGGCATTTGGTTAAAAAAGTTCGGTCTTTCTATGTAGAAGAAGCCACGTACATATTTGTTTTCATCTTTACCCCCAGAAGCTAGTAAACAGATGTGTATTACACAGTCAATAGTAAGGGTATCCAACCAACTGTTCAGTAGAGAATTTCCTAACACAAATGTTCATTTAAATAAAATCCTGATACAGTTTTAATTCAGAAATATTGTGATTTTATTCAGACACATTATAGTATATCACATGCCTTTTCTCAGAAGCAGTTTGGAACTTTAAGAACAGAAGTCTACACATGCTGCTTTTTGACCTCAGCTGCAAAAATTTTGTATATAATTCTCCTACATGCTTGTATTCTGCATGACTGGATTAATGAATACAAGAATAATAGGCCTCCAAGGTGATTTACATGCATTGATTAAATGTCAGCATTGAAATGCAGTAGGTTCTATTGCTACAGAAGCAGAGAACAAAGACAGGGAGAATGTAAGCACTGGTTAAACAAGTTACTTATCAATTCTCTTTAGCATATAATTACATTTTCATATTTTACCAAAAGGATACTCAAATAAAAAAACATTTGGAAAGTTGTACATAAAGTTATTCAATTTTGCAGTTCCAAGACTCATTATTAAATATTTTACTGTATGCTAATAAGTGCAGTACAGTAAACCTGCAGAAAACACTAAGTTTTGCAACATAAGAGAGAATTCAAAATGTTCATGGGATAGTAAGTGATTGGTATCGGAGGAAATAAAATTAGAACCTTGCCTCAATATGACTTATTAGGGAGACTGTAAAAGTGAATTAGATTTTTATGTCTTCAAAATATTTTGAAAAATGTGATTATTGCATGGAGACAGATTGTTCAATTAAATCACAATGAAAAAGTTAGTTTTTCTGTCATTATCAGTATACATTAAATATCCATCCTAACTACCATGACAAAGCATTTAATAGCAAAATCTCCAGAAAACTGAATAACCCATGAGTGACAAAACTCCCTTCACAACAAATAAAAAAAATATATGTGACCCAAAATGTCAAAATTACTACATGCTTCAACACAGTGCTTCTTCCAAGTTTCAGTCCTAACCTATGCACAATACATCATATGTTGTATTATCCACATGTGGTGTGTTAAATACAGGTTAAGTAGGTCTGACTATTACAGTCAGACAAATTGTGCTTGACTAGCAATAGTAATTAATAATTATGGGACACAATTGTGTTCATCTGGATAATTTATGCACGTTTAAAGTGATGATTGATTCAAGTATATCTGAAAGGGTGAAGCTTTAGAACATATATTTATATATAAAAAATACACTGCTTCTTTTTTTTCCTAATTGGTACAATTTAGCACTTACTGACTCAGCAAGGTATTTTCCCCATCTATCCATCCTGACTAAATCAGAGATTGAGGAACTTTAATAAATTCTTCTTGTTACTACAACTACCTTATTTTGATCAAAGACTGAAAGGCAATATGTCACATCACAAGTAGTAATAATAAGGAATACTGAATAGCTAAGACATTCAGGGAATTGAGCTAGATAACTAGCAAGTATGGAAGGGAGCTGATATCAGATATCTCTGAACCAGCAGAGAAAAAAAGTGGCAAAAATCTGAGTTTGCTTGTAAGCAGGAAAAATAACATATTTTCTCTGAAAAGATTAATTCAACCAGTGTTTAAGTTTGAAATGGCAGATGCACATTTTAAAAAGGGAATGTACACAGCACCATTAAAAAAGCATACAAACAAAAAACGCTTAAGGTTGTATTGTTAAAGATTTTTTACTCCAGCTTTATAGCTAATTAATAAGTGTCTTCAACAACTTATTATGTGGTTGTATGTTTGTACCACTTCACATTGTAACGGTGTGTCAAACTTTGGCGGCGGAGTAGGGGTAGAGGTGAAAAATATTCCTGTGTATCAGTATCACACAAGTTGTTCCTGACTCACTTCAGAAATCATTCTGTCCAATGTTTTTTTTCCAGCTCCTGATGTTTCTGAATTATTTTTCTGTTGTTTACTGTGGTGATGAATACTAATAAGAACAACAGACTAGATAGTCGTGTCTCCTGTAATGTCTGGTCTTTACCTCCTCCAGGGTCAGGAAGGGGCCATGATCCCAGTTATGAGAGAATACTTGGAGAGAGAGCAAGCATTACCAAATCAAACATTTATTTTTAGTGTCATAAAAATTATATGTGGTGATGATGGGAAAAAGGCAGATGGCTTATGAAGACATCAAATAGTTAATTTCCTGTTGTTCGGCAAAGAAAGAGGATCCCTGAGGCTTATACTACATCTTCGTATTTATTGAACTTTAAGCTACAACCAACAGGCTGGTTAATAACAATTCATGCAGCTGTCAATCTTTTTGACCAATATCATCAATATTTCATGCTGCCAAATAACAATTAAGAACCAGGACTGGAAGAAGCACTTAGGGCAGAGTGTTTCTAACACTATAATGATATTGACGGTATAGGACAGACATTTCCAATGGGCTTTCAGAGAAAGGCTTTCCTGTGATTTTCTTTTCAAAACAGTGTGAATCGGTGTTCTTTATTACACACTCAAAGTGTTCACACACTGGACAAATTCCATAATCTTAATTCATAAAACTCAGATATTTTTTTTTTGAATGCATATTAGTTAGGTAAACTAGAATTTTAGTCTGAAAGTGCCTAGATTTTTAGAAAGAGCACAATTTTTCAAGTCATAAATGAGCATTTACATTTTGGTAAATGTTTACACTCAGCATTAGCTTGCCCTCCAGCCCAAATAAGTAAAAGCAACTCCATATTATAAAGCAATTCTATAAATTCTTCTTCAAAAACTTCATATTTCACATTAAACAGACCACACCAACAATTCTACTTCCAATCATAAACACAATTGTAAGCATAAAAACTTTTTAATGGTAACCAGCAATGTCTGAAAAAAATTATAAAGGAAAATAGGAGTTATGCTCTTCCTATATTAAATGACTGAAGTTTTTACTTTAAGACTTATGTATAAAACATCTGTATGTTATCAACACTGTTTTTGTCACAGATCCAAAACAGCACCCTACAGGGTGCTATGAAGAAAATTAACTCTATCCTGGCCAAAACCAGAACAGCATAGAAAATTTTACTAGTTGTGAAACTGTGGGTCCTGACTGTTGAAAAAGTTTCTCTTCTCTCCCATCTTTGAGAAAAAAAAAAAAAAAAAAAAAAAAAGGAAGTTACCTTCTTATTTCCCAGCTGTCTTGTGTTACTGTATGTGGATGATGCAACACTTCAAATATTGTGTTAAGCATCCAGTTAATAAATACTTGCTGGCTGATTTTATCTTTTAGGAAAGTAAAACATAAAAGATATTAGGTGCCCCAGGGTGATCCTTGTATATCCCTGTGTTCATGTTGAAATGAGTTAAGACAATCCAATGTAGCCAAGGACAGTTGTGCTCTGAATTTATAACACTGGATGCTGTAGCTTTTATAGAAAAGCAAATGGAGAAAGAACATGAACACATACGGTAGACTAGCATGCAGTTTAGGCTACCAAGCAAAGGTTTTTCCACAAATAATACTATAAATATTTTGATAAGTGTGTTATTTGCATTTAATTTTTGTCTACATTAAATATCAGCATTCCAGTATCTCTTTTAGACTACCTTGCATCAAGAAGAGGCACATTTCATGGCATATTAAACTGAACTGTTAGTGTATTGGGTCAGCAAAATATATGATTCTTCTCTGGACCTGGAGTCTAAAATCTAAAAATTATCAACCAGCACTTCATAGAACGCGTTTTCTATTAAATATTCTGTTATTGGTTGTGGGGCAGAAGAAGGCTTCTCTATATGTGCAGTCTGTTAGAAGATTAAAGGCAATTTGTCTGCCCACACAGACCTGCAGTTCAATAGGGATTACATTGTATCTTCTCATGGTGGAGGAGCCAGAGCTAGAGGAAGGGAACCCAAACAAATCAATTGTCTGATATAATACAATAGAACAAGCTCAGCACCTGCAGACAATATATTTCAAATGTATATATTCTTACTACAAGTTTGAAAAGGTTTGAAAAGCATTAGGTTTGAAAAGCCTTCATTAAAAAATGTGCAGGGCCTAAACAATATATATCTTTGCAAACAGAAAATCTGCAGAAATATAACCAATGGTTTATAATTATAAAAAGGAACTGAGAGTTTTCATCTTTGTTGCAGTTTCACCTAATGATCCCCTGGTGTCTTATGAAAGCAATCTGGAAAAGATTATTTCCTTGCTGCATGTAAAATAAAGCCTGGTTTATTTTTGCTTGGATTGATTCAAATTTACAAATTAATCCAATAGCAAAGTCATCTATAAAAGCCTAGATCACAATTTCTGGATGAATAAGGAAAAATAAAAACTTTGAGGATTCCCCCAACCTGGGAAATCCAGTGTAGGATATTTTAGGGGAATATAGCTTTTTAATATCATTGTATCTGATTGTCCCAAACATTTTTCTGATCAGTATGCAATCCTGTTCTCCTTGAAAAGTTTAGAAAACAGAAACTAGTTATTCACAGTTTCAAGGTCTCAACTCTTCTACAGAAATCTGAAGTTGCCGTCATTGAAATGATACTACCTGTAGTAGGAACTTGATTATATCAGGAATGATCTAATTTTGTTCAAGTGTCATTTTATATGTTTATTCAGTTTGTTTGTGGAAGCATTAGGAATTATTTAACTGATGAATCTTAATTCTCTACGTTTCACAGCCATGTCAGGCCTCATCTCAGTAGTGATGAAAAAAGGGAGCAAAGTTCTTATAATTAAAAATAAAGACACAGACCCTGTCTGGAGTGTGCGATTTGCAAAATAATAGCCCCAGGTTACAGGAACATAGTGAAACTGGCAGACTGTAAATCATACTGTACAGTACAGTACAATGTCTCTAATTAAGAAAACCGAAGGGTACAGGGTCAAGTGTAGAAGAACCTTTTGTCTCTTCCCAGTCACCAGGCTTAAGATGAGTCAGCTCTGAGTCAAAAGCTCCACTATGTCCTCTGCTAATTTCATATGGTTAAGGAAGATCCTGATTCTCTGAAACCAGCGGTTAATAGTCCATCAATATCAGTATGCCTGAGATTTCATTTGTGCATTATGAGTTGGTCTCTGGGTGTCCATAATGCACTCCGGAATTAGATATTCTCTGCCTTCTCAGAGTGACTCGCCTGGAGCAAGGCCATTACTTGCATTTTCCTGTTTGGTTTAGTCTTCCCAGAGAAAAGTTTTTTTAGATACTCACCTATCAAATGTAGGAACGTTTACAGCATAGTGAGGATTCATCCTCTAGCGATCAAGAAGTTACCTGCACAAAGATATCTTTACCAATTCTGTTTAGACATAATAAGGACCTCAAATTGCTCTGAATAGTTGTGGCTATTTCGACAGGATTGTTGAATGACATAGATATATTTCCTCTAGTCAGCTTTTCAAGCCTATCTGGCACACCTAACTTTCAGGTAAAAGATTCTGATAAAAGGATTCTTCAACCTTTAGGTTACCATAGTTTTCTTGCACCTTCTCTCTTCACATATTTTGTGCTATTTTCTCCCACATCTTTGGGCTTTGAGCAACAGCCTGGAACTGGACAGCCTGTTAGAGCTGAAGAATGGTCTGAAACCTTGATGAGATGTGGAAGCATTTTTACAGGAGTTATTTCTTATGTAGTTGATGTAACCTTCTTCTGCCCATGTACCTAACAAATGTAAAGCAAAATGGTTCTTTTTCCTAGAAAGGACATTACCATAATAAACCAATTCTTGCTAATTTATATTTTTACAAGGGCATCTCTTCTGGATGACCCTTTGGTTGCTGAATATTACAGTTAAGTTGGCACATGCTGTTAAAAAATATTGCTCTATTTTGCCTTTAGCAATCATGCAGCAAAATATTGCTCAGCATGAAAACGAAATGATAAAGATAAGACAGTTAATAATTGCAAGATATGCTACTGTATCTCCTGTTATTAAAGTGAGTAATACAAGAGGATTTGGAATACATATCTTTAATTATTTTTTCTGTCTATTGAGGAAATAGAAGACCAATGTAAAAAGAAAAACCCACCAAAACCACAAAATCAGTTTTTATTTTATGAGATTAAAAGAAATTTTTTTGTCCCTTCAGGATTTTTTCCCTACACTAAGGATCTGTAAATCCAACTGATCTTTAATGTACATTTATCAATTATTTAGACAAAATTAACATATGCCACTGCAAATATTGGGAGGGTTAACGTTATTACAACTGGATATATCCCTAAAAAAAGGGCTTTTCCTAGTTACAAAAGCTTCATTAACTGTATCCTCAATGTGACATCCGCACTGTTGTCTTCCCATGTCACAGCTTCTGTTCCCATATCTTGAAATAATGGTGAATTTAAAACAGAGAAAAAGTAAAATCCTTTAGAAAATAATACTTGGTTTTAAGCATAAGATTATGCACCTACTCATTTACTACAGGTAACTCAGTCCAGTGGTCCAGATAGACAATTTATGAAGTGTTTAAGGACAAAATTAAAAGGCCTTCTGCATTTCCCCATCTAGTTATCAAACATGATCACATCATAAAATTCTATACAGAAATTTACTGTGTTGTTGGATAAGAAATAGGAGCTTTACCTACTGAATGCATATTGGAAGACTAATCCAGAAACTTACTCCTATAACTTCTTTTAATTATTTCAAAATAAAAAATGGATATAAGCTATCTGAAAATGTAGCTGATGAGCTTGCACAGGTATTGCTTGAAGGGATTGCTCTGTCTTCTAATTTGATATGTGCTGTATTTCATTAAAACAGAGTTCATATCTGATTATAAGCCTTCTTGGGACTCTAAACAGCATGCATTAGAGCCCAGCTTCAAGAAAATGAGATGGCTGAAGTTATAATGTTCTTCAGCTGAGATTAAGCATTATGTGAAAATCAAACCTTCTGGAAGGTAGAACCTTTCTTCTTCCAGAAGTCTGTTCATCTGCAGTACTGCTGCTGGCTGCCCAAGTACCAGCTTTTCCCAGCCTTGACTCCAGAACTCAAATACGCTCGGTCTTTCCTGATGATGTAGGACATCCCAGTCATACCAGAGATCTCAATTTCAGCTGCAGACAGAAGAAAATTAAGGGAGCTTCCACTTGGCTTTGTTGCTTTTTTAACAAAATCTTCCCTAACTGCTTAAACATTAGCAGACTAATTAAAATGCTCTGTCTTTAGGCTAAGTGACATATACACTTTATGCTCACCACATATTCTGAAGAATATTTATAGCCTTGTTGCTACTCCAAATCCAGAGAAGATTTTAAAATGAGTATTTCCAAGGAGACAGAATTTTTGATGCTTTTATTTTATTTTAAAAATATTTTTTGAAAAATAAAATAAAACAAAACAGTGCATCATGACTGGCAAGAGCATTTGATACCCCATAGCATAAATAAGTAAAGGTTCTCTGGGAATCTTCATTGTCTCCTTCTTTAGGCCAAAATCTTTTTGACAAATTTTGCTTTTAAAACACGGTTACTGTTGCTAAATCACTGAAATTGTATAAAATGGTTGAGCTCCCATCAGTTTGCCTGATTAAATGAATCATTGAGACTTCCTCTGGCAGCTCCAGTGACTCTGTGATCTCTGCTCTGTGGGCTGTCATGATCAACTTCGAAAGAGCTGTATCGTCCTCCTCTGATTTTATCTTCTGAGGGCATCCAGATTTCAGACATCATAAAGTTTCAAGCAACAGAGGCATCAGAGACATTTTTTAAGATGAAAAATCTTAGATTAATTAAAAAAAAAAAAAACAACACCAACAAAAAACCTTGCCCTTACAGAAAAATAGATCCATTCCTCTGAAGGCTTTACCAAACAGTAATAGGACATTGCAACTTTATGTGCCATAAATACAGTTTCAGCATATATAACTCTCCTTGCCATCTATTATCTCCTAGTAGAGACATCAAAAGCAGGGCCTATTGCTTAACTATGTTATCAAATTTTAGTAGCTAATTTTTTTAGCTTGCAACATAGGTTGTATAGAAATATATTTCTTTTATTATTAGTGAAAGAAAAACCTGCAATAGTGGCCAAACCTTTTCAGCAAACACCTTTTAATTTAAACTGATTTAGAATCTAGGATTAAAGTGTAATCCAAGGTGTAAGTGTCCACAAGAAACAGTAACTAGTTAGTAAATTCAGAGGATTAAAAAAATATTGCTGGAAGGGACTTCAAAAGGCCATTTGTCTACTTCTTTGCTGTAGGCAGGATGTCTATTATTGCCAGCAGATGTTTGCCTAATCCAATCTTAAAAAACTCCAGTTCTGAAAATTCTGAAATCCCTAAATTAGGGCAACTACAAATTAGAGAAAATCTTCTTTAATATGTGACCTCAGACTCCTTTCTTGCAATGTATGACCTTTGCTACATGTATTTTACAGTGTTTATAATTTCTCTCAGACGTGTTTCTCAGATTTTTCAACAGTTTCTAACTTTGCTAGGAGAAAGAAAAAACCCCCCTCATCAGGTCCACATTGATAAGGAACTGAGTAGATTTTTAAAACTACTTGAGATTTTTTTCATAGTCCACTGTAAAAGTAGGAACAAAAGAAAGAATTAAATAAATGTCTTCACAAAGTCAATCAGATGTTCTTTTTTCCAGATGCTTCTACATTGGATAGTGGGCTGAAGATAATAAACCACAGAAAGAGTAAGTTTTTGCAAGTTTATCTTTACAGTTTGCAATCAAACCACAACCCAGACTAAGCTATTACTTTAGTTTCCAGAACTGCAGCACTTTTTTCAGTAAAAGGAATTATTTTAGTATCTTAAATGTTTTGGAATAAAATATTTCTGATGGCAAAGGTCAGTATTGTAAGTAACCTAGCAAAATATTACTATTTTTTTAACAAATCTTAGAAAATTGATCTGTAAGTGAGTGAGGAATGTTAATTCATTCTCCTTGCCAAAGGGGGATCTGCTGTAATTTCTGACATTTTCCCACTTTATTTTAGAAAGTACCCATGTTAGAATGTGCACAGCCTCCCTGAGCAGGCTGCTCTGATACATAGATTTGGGAGTTTGTTCTAATATAACCTAAATCCTCTTTTCTGCAGTCTAAGTAAATTTACATGTGGTGAGATGATATTCTTGACATTACTATGAAATAAGTGTGTCTTTTGTGTTGTAAAATCCCTCAGGAGTGTGCTATGAGAGGGTTAAAGAAAGTACAGAATCTTTTTGCTGCTCAAATAAAAAAGCAAGGGTTTTACTGTTCATTAACAAAGAATTACACTTCTCTTAATGAAGTCTAGTAATTTATAGTATACTTTTACTATCCTTCATTTAAGCTATGCAAAAGTATGTAAGCTTTTTTTGTGGGTGAGCAGGTTAATTAGTTTTCTGATCAACATACTATAGTTGCCAGCTATGTCCTTGCAAAGAACAAAAAATAATTCAGTATAATAAACAGACACATGTTTTTAAAACTAAATCTCCATCATAATAGAAGGTATATCTTTGCCAATACAGCTCAGTCTTTACCAGTATCTTTTTGTGTGTATGTGAAAAGTTCCACTTTCTGCAGTAGGCAACTGCTGTTTGGGTCTTTCTGGAATGAACGCACCTTTATTTTCAGGGAGAGAAGGTGTTATAAGAAATTACAGAAGAGCTGTTGGACACCTGCCTACTCATGCAGGTGGTAGATCAAGTTGTCCAACCCCAGCCAGTCTGTTGGTAACAGTCACCAAGTCTGCATCTGTGTCTTGGACAGAGCACAGTCCCATGCTATACTGTTGCTCCTTTTATGAAGCAAGAGGAGGGAGCAAGGAGTATGGATGATGGATTCTTGGGTCCAGATCACCAAGTATGTCCATAGAGATCATACCCGCACCTTGGTACACAAGTAAAGTACACTGGATTCTGAGGGTGAATCTAAGCAGTTTCTACAGTTCCTCTGAAAAAAAAGGAAGTATCTTTCTTGTCATGAGAGGGAACCTTCTTCCTCCAGGAAGGAGGAATTTAAAAAAGAATTAGTCTCAGACAGGAAGTTTTGGAGCCCAAAGTTTCAGGGCCATTCCAGTAGCAAAACATCACATTTAGAGAAGGATGTTGTACAAAAATGTGACTGAGTATTATGAAAGAGAAAATTAGCAAATCTGGGTGCTTCTTTTGCACTTTATAACAGAAATAGTCGATGAAAATTCTCAAATCAGCAGAGTCACTCAAAGGATGATAGTGCCCTGCTGAGTGCCAGGATGACCTGCTTCCAAGAGGGTTCAGGTCCAGAGGTTTTGGCCTCGCCCATAGACAGACCACAGTGCCACTGCTGTGCAGAGAGCAGATCTGCATGCAGAATCTCCTCAGCAACACTGAGGAGAATCTTTAACTAGCTGCAATAAAAGCTCGTACTTCAAGTCTGCACTTGTTTACCAAGCTTGGGTACTTCCACTTTGTGTCAAGTCACCAAGGAATCATCAAAAATTAACAAAATCTAGCACACAGACTCTATCTAGTACTACCTAAGTAGAAAGCAGGGAATTACCTTCCTCCCCTCTGTCATGTCCCGCTTTCTGTCGCTATCCCGCTGTCACTGTCACTTTCTCAGGTTGTTCTTAGTCTGTGTTTCTTGCAGGCCTGTGTTTTTGTCTCACATCCTTATATCATGCTTTTTTGTCTGTCTTTTTATTGTGGGAGCATTTGCTTTCCATTATGAAAGGATCAGATTACACACTCTTGGGTGTCTGCAGTTACTCCAGCTCTACTCCTTTATAAATGAGATTTCCTGGCCATCGATGACACATAAAATAGGATTCCTGTGGGGTTAGTAGCAGAATAATTCAACATATTAAGAAACACATGACATGATAGAAACAATTCTCAAACCTTCTTCTACCTATCTCAGTGCTTCACTTAACACAAAGTATGCGGTCAAGTGTCAGTCTGTTCAGTAGCAGTGCCTAAGTTATTTATCAGAGAAAAACTAATAATATCATGCAGCACAGACCACAATGAACATAGTAATTTATTCCAGTGATTCTGCAGAGTACTTTTAAGGGATAAACAAAAAAGTTAAGGGGTGTAAATCAAGATTTGATTGTCATTTCCTTTTCCTACATTTTCCTGCTTTATTAGTTGGGATAGACTGTAGGCTCATCTAAATTGTATCCCTAACAGTGGCCACAGCAGTATGGGTGATGTGACTACTTCAGTGTATTGGTACAGGCCAGGGAGAAAACACACATACTGCTCCAGACAGAACCAAGGGGAGAGCAAGAGGGGCTCCTCTGAAACCCTAGTTTGTCAGCAAAAATGTCTGTATAGCAAAGGAATTTCTGCTGACAATTTAGGATGGAGTATCTTTATTACCTCATTATTATGCCCCAGTGATTATCCATTATTATGGGTATCACCAGATCACAATATGTGAGTATTTCCCAATCCCTTTCAGGGCAATAAAGGTATCCCAAATTTCTCTCTGGGCAGTTCAAGCTGAAATGGTTGAATCTGTAGACTGGGAACATGATGTGCCCTGAAGACCAGCAATGGCAGCTAGTTAACCTCTTATGTTATTCCATTTAGATCCACTAGAGGTGATCTAGCTGTACTGTCACTGTCAGTCTTGCAGTGCAGGGTCAGAAATTGGTGTCCAAAACAACCCATACACTCTTTACCTTCCTCAACAGACTTGTTTTACAGAAGGACTGTCATTTTTCTTTTAGTGTTCTAGGGCCTCCATAACCTCAATATGCTTTCAGAGTTTTAAAATTCCATAGCATTTCCAAGTAAGATTAACTATTCTCTTCCCCTCCTCAAATATTATATATGATTTATTAATTTAATTAAACAGTTGTTTTAAAAATAATTTCAGACTAAGAACAAAAAAATCTACATTTTTGAAACATCATGCACTCCATTGTAATCCTGAATATGTTTTAACATGCTTGTATTATCTCTGGATGACTTGGAGGGTTTTTAAAATGTTTTACATAGACTTTGATTATCTGTTATGTATTGCTGATGACTTTTACTTTGGATAAGAAAAGTTTGATAATAATGTTCTGTCTAATTTTGCTGCTGTAGTATGATACCACACCATGTATTTTGTTTTTTCAAATCAGTATTTACCTTCTGTTATATTTGCATGTATACCTTTTGTGGTAAATGCTAATTGGAAATGTCAGAGTTCTCTTTCAATTTAATTAGCATAATTGCATACAGAAAAAAGCGGAAATCTCTTATAGTTTAAATAGCATTTATTAAGACTGCCCAGAATATGTTGTTGGAGTTTCCTAGGTAACCTTAAGCATTTTGACTGTCAACTTACAGAACAGCTTGACGTCTGAAAATTCCTGCAAAGTTACAACACTGGAGAAGGGCTGCCATTTAGCTCCTTGATTTATTCCATTTTTACTTCTTCTATGCAAAACAGATTAGAGAACATGATTTGTGGAATTTTCTTCTTTAATTGTTATGTGTTTCTGTCTTTTTGCTGCATGCTTTTTGGGGACTGAAAGTCTTGTTTGGGAAATGTACTCTCTGATGCACCACGCTCTCAAAGAAAGTGAACCAGTCCCCTGTGTGCTGACAGCAGAGATGATGCTTAGGTGGATGTAGCTGCCGGGCAGATTTCTCATTCTATCAAGTAGATCTGTCAGTGGATTTTGTTCCCATCAAAAATGCAGGATCTAAAGAAAGCAGTTGGTACTGCTATTTTCTGGCATGTGTGTGAGTTAGGTGAAGAATGGGTAGGCGTGGTTTTCAGCAATGATATGTGAGGTAGGCTGTGAAACTCAGCTACAGACAGATGTATAAGGCAACCCTTTAACTCAGTGACATGCATTCTGCAGACTCCCTAAATGTCCCACTTTATTTTAGGTAAGCTATTTGTATTCTGCCAAATTTCCTCACACATGGCACTGAGAAAGAATTTCACGGAAACATACAAAAGGAAAAGATTCTTTCAGGTAATATGAAGAGGCCACAAAACCTCATTTCCCAGGTTGTACCTACTTACTAGAAATTCAGATCCACGATAAAATATCCAAAAGCAGAGCTGAAATAACAGAAGGTTTCTTCAATATTTCTGAAATCTGCACAGGCACTTAGTATGACCATGAGAACCAGAAAATAACTATGCTAAAACTTATTCTCTAAAGGACCCTTTTTCATAGATTTTAAAACTCCTCCTTCACAAAAGCACACATAGTCTCTATTGACTCCAAAGGTAATAAAATCCTTATATATGTGAGGGAAAATATGAATGGGCAACTGAACAGTCATAGGGAAGGTTGATGGAAAAGATATAAGGGTTAAACCACATAAGAACTCAGTGCACTCTTTAGAGTATATGTCTTTGGATCAGGCAGTTGATTGCTACATAGAGAGATATTAATAAACAGAACCGTATAAAGTTTACAGATATTTAATTTTGAATTTTTTAAAATCAACTTATTTTCTACATTTCAAGCTTTTATGGAAATTACTAGAGCACATTAAAATTGCTATCAAAGTGATTTTTTCTACTCTGAGAACTAATGAGTAAATTATTCACAGAATCATCTAGGTTGGAAAAGACCCTGAAGATCATCCAGTCCAACCATTAAGCTAACACTGACAGTTCCCAACTACACCAGATGCCTCAGTGCTGTGTCAACCCGACTCTTAAACACCTCCAGGGATGGGGACTCCACCACCTCCCTGGGCAGCCCATTCCAACGCCTAACAACCTGTTCTGTAAAAAATACTTCCTGACATCTCATCTAAACCTTCCCTGGTGCAACTTGAGGCCATTACCTCCTGTCCTATCGCTTATTACTTGGTTAAAGAGACTCATCCCCAGGTCTCTTTATCCTCCTTTCAGGTAGCTGTAGAGGGTGATGAGGTCTCCCCTCAGCCTCCTCTTCTCCAGACTCAACACCCCCAGTTCCCTCAGCTGCTCCCCGTACGACCGGTGCTCCAGACCCTGCACCAGCTTCGTTGCCCTTCTCTGGACACGTTCGAGTCATTCAATGTCCTTTTTGTAGTGAGGGGCCCAAAACTGAACACAGGAATCGAGGGGCGGCCTCACCAGTGCCGAGTCCAGGGGTCAGATCCCTTCCCTGTCCCTGCTGGCCACGCTATTGCTGACACAAGCCAGGATGCCATTGGCCTTCTTGGCCCCCTGGGCACCCTGCTGGCTCCTGTTCAGCCGGCTGTCAATCAACCCCCCCAGGTCCCTCTCTGACTGGCAGCTCTCCAGCCACTCCTCCCCAAGCCTGTAGCGCTGCTGGGGGTTGTTGTGGCCCAAGGGCAGCCCCCGGCATTTGGCCTTATGGAAACTCCTCCAGTTGGCCTCAGCCCATGGCTCCAGCCTGTCCAGGTCTCTCTGCAGAGCCTCCCTACCCTCGAGCAGATCAACACCTCCACCCAACTTGGTGTCATCTGCAAACTGACTGAGGGTGCACTCGATCCCCTCGTCTAGATCATCAATGAAGATGTTAAACAGGAGTGGCCCCAAAACCCAGCCCTGGGGGACACCACTCGTGACCGGCCGCCAACCGGATTTTACTCTCTTCACCACAACTCTCTGGGCCCGGCCATCCAGCCAGATTTTTACCCAGCAAAGTGTGTGCCCATCCAAGCCACGAGCAGTCAGTTTTGCCAGGGGAATGCTGTGGGAAACAGTGTCAAAAGCCTTACTAAAATCAAGGTAGACTACGTCCACAGCCTTTCCCTCATCCAATAAGCAGGTCACCCTGTCGTAGAAGGGGATCAGGTTTGTCAGGCAGGACCTGCCTTTCTTAAACTCACGCTGACTGGGCCTGAGCATCTTATTGTTCCGCATGTGTTGTGTGATGGTACTCAGGATGAGCTGCTCCATCAGCTTCCTGGGCACTGACATCAGGCTAACAGGCCTGTAATTTCCCAGATCATCCTTCCAACCCTTCTTATATATGTGTGTCACACTGGCCAATTTCCAATCTGCCGGGACCTCCCCAGTCAGCCATGACTGCTGAAAAATGATGGAAAGAGGCTCGGTGAGCACCCCAGCCAGCATCTTCAGCACCCTCGGGTGTATCCCGTCCAGTCCCATAGACCTGTGTGCATCTGTGTGATGCAGCAGGTCACTGACTGTCTCCTTCTGGAATGCAGGGGGTTTGTTCTCCCAGTCTCTGTCTTCTGGCTGAGGAAGCTGGATTCCCTCAGTACAACTAGTCTTGTTATTAAAGACTGAGGCAAAGAAGTCATTAAGCACCTCAGCCTTTTCCTCATCACTTGTTACCATGTTTCCTCCTGCATTTAGCAGGGGATTGAGATTCTCCCTGGTCTTTCTTCTGCTGTTGACATACTTATAGAAACATTTCTTGTTATCCTTGACTGCTGAAGCCAGATTAATTTCTAGCTGGGCTTTAGACCTCCTGCTTTCTGACCTGCATAGCCTCACAGCATGCAGGCATGATTTGTAATCATTATGAGTGGCTAGCCCCTTCTTCCAAAGGCTGTAAACTCTCCTTTTCTGCCTGAGTTGCAGCCAAATCTCCCTGTTTAGCCAGGGTGGTCGTCCCTGTCGCCAGCTTCTCTTACAGCAAATGGGGACAGCCTGCTCCTGTGCCATAATATTGTAATAACCTGTGTCTGTAAAATATGAAAAATAAGGTTTTACTTATTTTTAATGAAGGTCGACACTCTTAGTGAACATATGTTTTTAAAAAGCACAGTTTTTTCATCAAAGACTCTCCCTTCTTTTAGGTAAAAGAAATGAGACAACATTAGATAGATTTAACAGTGCATCTCTAAGCAGTTGGCAAAATTGGGACTGTTGTTGTTTGGGCTGTTGAGTACTATTGAAGATCAAAGTCACAAGTCCTAGAGCAATGGATTATAACGCTATTCAGAGATGTCCTTCAGCCTGAAGTATGAGGTAAGTCACAGTTCATCTTTCCTCTCTTTCTCCATTTGCAACATACTAATCTCCTATAAAGTGCTTTTAGATAAGCTAATGGAAACTGATAGAATTCATACATGCTACCATATGAACTGTAACAAAAATTATATTTCTTTAGAAAGACCTGGAAATGGTGCACTCCGTAATCTTATTAATTTATTACCACAGAAAATATTACGAATTATGTTATGAAATTTCTTGAAAACTAACCCTATGCTCAGCACTAGTGTGCTGTGTTGAACAGCCCTGTTAGATGGGTTGAAGAACTGTCTTTGGTTTTCCCTAAAGCAAATGAATTGCTCTCTTGAATTAAAGTGAATTCTGAAATAATTTATTTTTTTCCCATTCCAACCTTATTGGAAAGATAACCTATTCCTCAGTGTCAGTGCTGAGATAGTTGCTGAGCTTTCTGAAAGAAATACTTCTAGGAGTAATTCATGGGCTACACATTCAATGTGGTATGACTTTCTTTTCCTCCCCATTTGTAACGTAACGGTGCAGGTGGAGCACATTTTGAGTGCAAAAGAAATTAAACACTGCTCAAAGAATGTTTGATATCTAATGTCTGTTTTCATGGGCATCTTAAGTAATTTGTAAAAAATACTTTTATTAAAAAGTTCACACTGCATAGTCTTTTTCCATGATGTTATAATAATACAGGGAAATTCCCTTCAACAAAAATGTATCTGAAGGGAAGCTGATTTGCAGCTCTTCATTTGCTGCTGTAATTGAGAAGGACAGTCAATGGTTGCTACTGGTGTAACAGAGATGGAAAAAGGAATCAGGGGTTCCTGATTCCTTTTTCAGGTTTATCCTCAGGGTAAATCTGGGTTAGCAAGCTCTAGGGACTTATTTCATTTCAGCAAAATCACTCAGAGTTTCTGCACTGTGGATATATGGCTGTCAGGATAAGTCTTTGGCTTGTCAATGGGGCTTGGGTACCCTGTATGATTCAGTCCTCCTTGTGCTTCAATAACGACTTTTTGGGTTACACAAATCATTTCCAGACCCTTCTGGTGTGGTGGTTGTCAAGATCAGGTTGCCCTTTTACATAGCCAAGTGAAACAGACTTTGCAGCCTTTTAAAAAATGCTCAAGAAAATGTGAAAGGCAATACAGAAATTCTCTGAACACTCAGTGTGCTGTAGAATAGATTAAATCCTGAGAATTCCTGGACTAGGAGGATGAATCTGCAGTGGTTTTCTCCCTTTTTCCACCTCAGTTACACATTTCTGATGTCTTGCCAGGCTGCAATGTCTGGCTAAGCAGTTCCCTAGCACTGTTCTCACACTCTGCTTATTATCAGCAATGCTGTCTCCCCACTCATCAAGATCAGAAATTATTACTGTATTTGGAACTTCACTTTCCACTGAGCAGGAAAAAATGTTAGTGATAGGATAAAATATTATTGGAAAGGGTGTATCTGGATTGAGGGGAGTTGGTCTGAAAAGGGTCGAGAGCCTGTCCCATGTGAGGAAGAGTGAGGCTCAGTTGAACTGGGAACAGAAGTAATTTGCCAGGCTAGTGGTGATGCCCTTGACAATGGGCTTGGGACCAGTAAGAAAGGATAAACACTTGTCCTGTGTGGGAGGTGGCAAGCTTATCTTTCAACACCCAGTATAATTCTCAATTCAAGATTTTCAGGAAAAAAATAGTTTCAAGCACATAGTTATTGAATAATCCAAGTTGGAAGGGACCTCAAAATCTCTAGTCCAACCTCCTGCTCAAAATAGATTCATCTTTAACATTGAAAAAGAAAAGGAGATGCAGACATTAGGTAAAAGAAAAAGTCTAAATCCACATTGTACCCACTTATTTCATAAGAATCATACTCTTTTTGGAACTTGCTGCAAAGTACCAAAACTTATTTCCTCTAAATTATCTCTCCCTGTGTCATTTCCTCTAGCCTCTTTTCCTTTGGAATCATCTGAAATATCCTGCAGTGACTTCTCTCACTGCGAGAAAGGTCCTACTGTATCCACCTGCAGTTATAGCTATCCCAAAGGATTTTCATGCACAGAACATCTCATATTACAAGATCAGTTTAGTGGTGGGCAACACATTTCCAATTTGCCTATTGTGCTATACCTACTGTGGTTGTGTTGTGCTGCAAAAAGTGGTACAAGGGAGAAGTCTTCTGCACTGTCCAATGTATTCTGATTACCCAGACTCATGACAGCCAGAGTGTCAGAAGTGTGTCTAGGAATTAAATAAAATTACATGCATGAAAGCATAAATAAGGGTGTGGAGTTTCAGTAAACTCACTGACATTTCTGACAACTTAGATCTAAGAGCAGTGCTGGATCTCTCAAAGGAGTCATGGGGAGCTGGACCTCACCAGAAAACAGAGAATTACTCATCAGAGACTTAGTGCACCCCAGCATAGAAGAAAATGCTGTGTAATGGCTGCTTTCATCCAGCACTTCCATGACCATTGCCTCTTTCTAAGTAGCACTGCTGCCTCACCCACTTCCTCTCAGGCTGTTGCTTTTCAGCCATACAGGTTGTTTAATATGTTTCCAGATCACTTATCCTCTCAATGTTTCTGTAAGTACTTCCAGTAGCCTTTTCACTTCTGTCAGCTGTGATCATCTTGTGCTCCTAGGATGGATCTCAGCTCTGGCCCTCACATGGAAGGAAAATGCATAAAATGTTCACTTATAGCCACTGAAGCCCACAGTTATACAAGACCCTAAACCTACCAACAGTCTGAAAAGCATTATTGGCCTCCCCCTTCTCCTAAACCATTCAGAAATTCAGTAAGCAGTGGGATGGTAGAGGAGAAATATAATGTTAGCTATGCAGGACCTTGTTTTATCTCTAATGTCTGAAGAATGCTTAACAGTGTATGTCTGGAAAAGTATATGGTTGGTGTGTTAGGTGATGCTATGGCTTTCTGGATTATGACACTCAAACTGTTCAAAACACCTGTAATCTCACTCTTGGCAACTATCATTCACACATGGAACGATACAAAAGGGCAGGAAATGGCATGTTTTCCTAAGGAAATTGTGAAAGCAGAAGAAGGAAGAATCAGACTTTGGTGGCTGTAATTTGATGCATGAGTGCTGATGAACCAGTCTTCATAAAGTAGATGAAAAAACACCCAAAGATCTTTATCTAGATGACCCATAAGTACTACCAGATTACTTCAGTCAGTGACTTGATTTTGATACTGCATCAGTTTCCACTTCTTGGAAATGAGCATTTAATTTTTGGTTATTTAATTTTCATATCTTTTCATCAGGCCTCTATTCGAGGGCGAAAAAGAGTTTAATGGCACATTATATCAAAATTCATTATATTTTCATTCTCCTTTTTGTTTAGTCCATTGCTAGGCAAGTCTTTCTATCTAACCTGATACTCCTGATTTGTCCATCCTTTCTACTAAGACATCTGCCACTGTAGCTTACTGAAGGTAGCTACAACTACATTTTGGTATTAAACTGGTCCCTTTCTTACTGTAGTTATCATTGAGGGAATATTACTGATCATCATAACGAGCTCATACATTCACTTCGAGTATTTCTCAAGAATGAACCCCAGCTTGTATAACCCCTTCTGTGCTGGTTTGCGATGTAGAAGGTGGCTGGAGTCAAGCTGTATCTTGACACCTTTGTTGGAGTCCAGTGACAGTTGTATTTCAGTTAGCCGGCTGATTACTCTGACTCTGTTTTGTGGGTTGCATTTTTTGTTTGTTGCTTAACTTAAATCTTATTCTACAGATAAAAGAGTTGCCATTTTGTCACTATTGACTTTAAAACTTCAGTGGCTTTGACTTTAAAGTCCTACTTTGCAAAGAAGATTCCCTAGGAGAAAAAGAAAGGATCAGAGTCTCTCATCATTAACCAAAATAGGAAGTGATATCTGTAACTAGGGTATAAGCAATTCTCTGACAATTCAGGCTAATTAAGTTTTCACTGTGAATTGCCACAGAGGCTTTTATGACAGCAAAGAGACCAGTAGTTCCACCTTTGAAGTCCCTAAGTATAAAAATGTGCTTTCTTTAACAATCTAAATTCAGACCTTACTTAAATTATAAAACCAAGTCAATGATCACAAGATCAGAATGTGTCTTCGTACTTACTAACTGAAAATCACTTCCCAAAAGCTTCAAGATGTAGTGAATAAATCATAAGTCATGTTACTCTCTTCTCTCAGCACACACTTTGATATTGAGACATAAGCACTGACTGCAAAGTGGAGTTTGAACAAGACTTTGCATCTTATACTGCCAAACTTTGAATCACATCAGTGCCCAAAAGCTATCACAAGTTAGGCTAGGAGAAACAAAATTCTTTCAGTAAAATTAAGATAATTGCTTTTGGGGTATAGTCTTAGCTTCTTAATATTGTTATGAGGAACAAAAATTCTCATATAAGTGAGAATCAAGGATTCTTCATTTTCACTAATTTGCCCTTTAATTTGAATAAAAATATCACTGTGGGGGAGCAAGGGAGAGGGGAGAAGTACAGAGAATCTGCTCTTTGTTTCTAATTCCAAGCTCAGTTACATCTGCAAGTACAAGTTGGCAGTTCTGTAGGAGTCTGTGGAGATAGGCCAGTTTTATAGTAGTCTGGGAGAAGAACTAGGTACTAATCTGCCTAAAGAAGCATATCAGCTGCAATAAGACTGCAGGACTTGTTACAACTGTGGAAAACTGAATATCATTAGCTTCCCCTCATTTATTTTACTGTTAGGCTTGCAGCATTTGTGTTGAAGTGGCACAATGAACATAAAAACAGTCTGCTTATGTCCTGTATTTCTCCTTGACATTATTAGCTAAAAAATTAAGGCATAGATTGCCTTGGTAAAAGTAAGCTGCCATTCACATTTTTCTACAGAATAGAAAAATATCTTTTTGCTCATTTATTTCTAACAATATATTTATTGTATGGTGAGTGGTACAGCTGGCTTATAAAAAGAGAGAATGGAAATCGCATTATAAGGCACTTTTACATTGGCTTTTAAATAGCAATTATCATAATTCTAATGAATATATGGAGCAAACCATTCTCCCTGATTCTTAGGTCCATAGGCTAGTTGTCATCTTTGACCTTTATTTCCTCTTATGCAGGTTTTATCACTAAGATTGCCACAAAGTTACTACCCATACTCAACTGATATAAAGAGAACCTTTAGAAAACAGTGTTTCATATTTGTCCAGTATCTGCCAGTTTGTCTTATCCCCATTATTTTTGTATGTAGCTCACGAGATTTTTGACATTACTTATGAACTGCTGTTGAGAGACTGGAATTGAGACTGAAACTTTGCTTATAGCACCAAGTTTCAATGTTGTCTAGAAGGAGCACTCAGTACCATTCAGACAGGTATATTCAATTAGGAGCAAATCCTCCTTTCTTCACAATAAGAAAAGTAAACACTAGTTATAAAGATTGCTGTAATGAAAACATCAAGAGGAATTTTGAATGCTTGGTCTAACAAAAGTGGAGTTGGTTTCTCCTCCGTCTTATAACTTGTCCTGCAGTATATATTGTGCAATAAGAGATTGCACTTTTCTTTCACCGAATAGCATGATAGGGAAATGTTTCATAGCATAGTATTTTCCATCATGTTCATGACAGGGTCCAGCACAAAAGAGTGACAAATCCCACATAGGTGGCATCACCTTGAAATCCTGGTGAAGCAGCTGTTGCGTCCAGTGTTCCTTGTGGGGAATTCAGGGAGAAAGCAGCAATTATCACAAATGGGAATTTCAAATGTTAGTAAAGAGAATATGATCTGTGGAACACACTTCTATTTTTTCAGACTTCTGTATAATACATACCATATATTTATTATATATTTACTTAGCAGTACCTAATGCATGTCTCAGTAACAAAATTTAAGATCATGTATTTTTAATCTTTATCTGCAGCTATTTCTCACTCTTAAAATTGCATTTGAGCAATAAGTCTACAGGTTTTATGGAATGCATTTTCTATTAAGAAGATAAGGATATTCATTTTAATTGTGCAGAAATAGGGTACTGACATTCTGATTCTCTCCATACAAACAGGAGTTTATGATTTGCCCTATAGAGCTCAAATAACCATCTCCCCATCCACACTTATTGATAATTCTCAAGATGTCTTCAGACTAATATTGCTTTTGTAGAAGACCATTTCCTGCAGTCAACCAGAGCACCTTCCATGAACCTGCTTTGCCATTTATTAAGCACTAAACAAATGGTCCAAAGCAGATAAATGCTGTTTCTGAGGCCAGTACAGATAATTGAAAGCAAGATAATAAATTAACTTCATGTCCTCTGATTACGTACATCAGAATTAAGACAATAACTATGTGCTAAGTGATAGGGTTAATATAAAAAATGCAGGGTTAGTATAAAAAATGCAGAGTGCAACAGGGATAAGCTTGGCTAACTGTGCTTCAAGCATGTCAGTAGTGAGTATCAAGTTATGTCCTTTCACATTGCCTAAGGAGGTTTCTCTGAAGGACTTTGGTCACTTTCTGTCTCATTTTGTCTTTTATACCCATTGCCACTGATAGAGCTTTGCAAAGACAAAAAGAAAAGGCTGACTGACATTTCTGAAAAACATGTAATTAGTTGTACATTACTGAGCTTTCAGATATCGGCTGGAGCAGCTCTGCTTTTTATAAACATTAGACAGAAGCTAGCCATTGTCATGAGTATCAGCTTGCTTTCTTGTAGTCCCTCAAATCACTATGGGTACTACAAAATTATATTTGTTTTAACTGGAAGTCTGCCACATATTTGTGGTGACAGGTGGCAAGTTTCAATCTGGTGGACTTCAAATACACATGTTTGGAGAGAAAGTTCAGGTCAGAAGGACTCATCATGTGGTCTCACCAAAGGTCATTACCTTGCTGTGTATTTAAACTAGCTACAAAGGAACACTCAAGCTGTGCAAGATTTTATTTGGTCTTCTCTCCCACAGTGAAACATCTGAGTGTCAGGGAATCTCTGAGAGGAAAGACACTTTGAATATATTGGGAGAGTGATATTAGGAAAAGGTTCTTCACTGCGAGGGTGCTCAGTCACCGGAACAGGCTCCCCAGGGAAGTGGTCACAGCCCCAAGCCTGTCAGAGTTCAAGGAGCATCTGGACGGTACTCTTTTAGGCATATGATTTAGTTCTAGGTAGTCCTGACAGGAACAGGGAGTTGGACTTGATGATCTTTATGGTCCCTTCCAACTTAAGATATTCTGTGACAATAAAAGGAGATATTGTCAATGATTATTGTATAGGAGTTGTATACACTATAGTCGTATACTACAATGGTAGTTGTGTTTATATCTTTTTAATGTATGACACAGCTGACCAATATGATTTTGATCTCACTTAGATGTAAAGTCAGTACAGCTTTTCAAAGGAGCTGCTTGAATTATTTCTATTATTCTCCCCAAGAACACAATCATATCAGACCTAAGAATTTTTGGTGATGCTTCCAAGTAATATAGGTAGATTGTCTCATAGATGTGCAAAACAGCTTTGTGTAATTTCTACTTTACATTTTCATGACAAACAAATCTCAGACCAATTTTCCAAGAAATTTGATATGGATGATGAACATTTGGAGTTAACTGGCCAATTTATGTGTCGGAAACAAAATAATTTGTTATGAAGGTCGGTGACATTTGGCCATCCAACTAAATTCTTCTTTGGGACATTGGAACGTGAAGTTAAATTCTTGGGCCGTTAATCTGTGAAAGCTCAGGATGAGAAAGAAAGATTTTATAACTGAGAAAACTATCTCCTTTCTGATATATGACCTGTGTTTTTTTTAATAAGTGACAACCTTCCATATTGTCCATAAAATCCAGTTGTGGCTGCCCCCTCCCTGGCAGTGTTCAAGGCCAAGTTGGACGGGACTTTGAGCAGCCTGGTCTAGTGGAAGGTGTCCCTGCCCATGGCAGGGAGGTTGGAACCAGGTGATCTTTAAGGGTCTTTCCAACCCAAATCATTCTATGATTATATGAAAATGAGAAGTGGACAGCACGTTTAATGACAGAACCATGGGATCCGTGGAATGCGAGAATATTTGCTTGGCTAAATGAGTGGCATATGCTGTCATGAGGCTTAAATCCTAGTAGCACCACTACAAAGGTTTTCTAATTGTGCCCATAAAGCAAGATCACACAATGACCAGCAATGACCAGTAATATTTTCGAAACAGACTTAGTAAAACCCTCATTTTAACATGTCCATAAATAGAACACAAAGAAAAAAATTATTTCCCTTTGTCATCTTTTTCATGCCACATACTACAATCATTCACAGAATAAACCTGGCTGTATCATCTAAGCCAGGATTCTCAGCTTTCCCAAAACAATTCCTGGCAGACATTTCTCTAACTTGTTCTCAGATATCCCCAGTGAGAGACCTTGCACAAGCATACGCACACAATGAATCCTAGTACTCATCTGTCCTTACAGCTAGAAATTATTTCCCAATGTCTAACCTAAATCCAATCTCATCTACTTTACTCATACACTTGAGATCTCTCATTTGCTGTTTCTCAAGATACTGCCACCCCAAAACATTTGAGGTGACCTGCAATATTTGCAATAAATCTTGTCACTAGGACACTGAGTGAAAGATTACTGTTCTTTATGTACTGAAATGAAAATGCAAAGCTTGACATTTATGTCTGTTTCTGCTCTTTATCTGCTGTTTCTGCATGGCTTCTAAGCACTGTTTCTCAGTCACGGTTATCAGTCTAAAATGTGACTATGACTACAATAAGGTTCCTTGTGCTTCCAAGCAGTCATATACCTCAGAAGACCAGGACTTCTGTTATTTCTGACATAAAGAATTCTGTTTAGAAAAAGGTGTAGCAGGTATATCCTACAGAAACCTGAAGTCTTACTTACACTGATGTGATTCTATTTCAAGGGTTTTGTATAGTTTTTGACTGTAGCTCTTCTGTTCTGTTTTGTTTGACACTTGCCTCTGAAGATATATGCAAGTGTCCCATTACCTGTTATTAGCAAGAGAAAGCTGTCTTTATGATGGTTCCTTGGCAAAATTTTATTATACATCTAGCAATTATATCTGTAAATTCATGCTCCTTGCCAAGTTTTTGTGTGCTTAGTATAATTAAAATTTTCAGTGTTTATCTTGTTTTGCATAACTTTATACAAAAAAATATTGTAGTTAGACAATTTGTTATTTGGAAGTAGTAACAAATTATTTTAATCCAAAACATTGTAATTTGAATCAGTAGGAATTCAGGTTGCCAGAAAGCTATTATTGCTACATCTAGCAGCACCTATCTATTCTTCAAGTTGCAAACAGTGTCTTGCCCTGGCAGACACCATGGAGTGATCAACTGCTTAGGTAACTCACAGATCCTGAGAAAATGTCTTTCTGAATCCATTGATCTACAATAATGACACAAGTTTGACAGCTAGACATAACATTTATGCTAATTTTTATTTGTTCATTTAAATTATTATTGTTCTCATAATAAATTATATTTTAAAAAATTATTTAAAACTTTCAAAACCAAAAGCTTTTCTTCTTTGCAGTACTTAAATATAAAATGGTGAAAGAAAAAAAAAAGTGTATTTGTTAGTATCTACAAGCTCATCTATGAACTTCCTCAGAAAGCCTAGGCCTTTTGCAGTCCTAAGTATTGCCATGAGGAAGAAATTCTGTGCAATGCAAAGCAAAAGCAAACAGAAAATATCCTGAGATACTATTTATGCTTCAACATCATGGCATACCAGCTGACATACTCATGGTATTAAAACACTCACTTGTGCCTCAGGAAGTGCCCTGACTCTCATCAAGTATCTCGTTACTACAATTAAGCAATTTTTGACTTTCAGTGGTTAGAGTAATCCAGGAGTTAACTGCATTTACTCGTCTATTTTAGTAAATTTGTGGTTTGTGTACAAGTAAAATAAGTGTCAGTTTGTAAATCTCTACTTATAGATGCTAAGTAGCCTACAAACAAACAGATTCTAAGATGAGACTCTAATAACTGAGTCTAATTTGTCTTAAATCCCTGAAGTCCTGCAGTACATGTCAGATGCCCAGTAGATGATTCACAGCTTGCTGACTAAAATGAAAAAGAACCCTTGGGTTACTGGAGCTAATAAATAACATTGCAGATTTCTGCCATTAAATGCTGCTGAAGTGCTATAAGGTAAGAATGACAGAATCAGCTTTTTCATTCTTTAATACCGATGCACAGAGTTAATGATTTAACACTGACACCTCTCACACAAGAAGACACCTTTCATTCCTGAAGAGACTCATGGCTGACTGATCTGATTTGCAGTAGATCTGTCGCTAACCAGCCCTGGGCTGAATGACACAAGTTTTGAGAATGAAAAGGACTTCAAGTGCACAAAGTGAAAATAGGGGGGTTTTTTCAGGTGAAAATATGGGGGAGGGGGGAACTTGCTAAATAACACATAGAAATGATGAGCTAATGCATTCATTGTTCCAAAAAATATGTTCGATAAGACTATTGGTAAAGGGAAAATGGATACCTCCCAGAGTGAACTCCAGATATAGTGAAGTATGAGATTAAATCAGAAAGGCACCACCAGCAGCATTAGAAAAACACATTCTTCAACCATTATACACAGCTATTTCTTATTATAGAAATAAAATGAGCACTTTGTAAAAAGCATGCAACCCATTTCTATTTAATACATTCTGCAAGACAAGGAATGGCAATAATTTCTAAAAATCTTTCTAATGAAAACAAATTTGCAAAAATAAATTTGTCATACTTACTGAATGTATTTTGTAATTTTTGCAAATATGTAAAGAAACCTGATGACCCTTTATTTCTTTATTGCATACAAGAAATTCACGGCAATTCTTTTAAGAAAGACTTTATCTTCTCATTAATTTTCGTGCTTCTGCATGTTTTTATATGAAGATATGGATGAGAATTGTACTAATAGCTATATCAAGATGTTTATAGGATCAGACTGTCATCTTGTAATTTGTTTCTTTCAACTGTTATCATCTTTTCTGTCTTCTTACAGAAGCACTTCAATTTATTTAAACATTTTGCTAATCTCTTCTTTTGCTGAGATTCAGAATAGTAGCTGCCATGGCATCTCACCTCCAGCTATTGGAGTTCTTGTATGTTTTATTGTAATATAAGATACTGCACATCACAGGAAAATTTTTCTAGTTGTAGAAAACAACAGTTATACAGTAGATGAGCTCCCTCAGAAAGAATCCAGGAAAACACAACTGTATCAGTCTACAGATTATCTTTCCAATAGATAGAAAAGCAAAAGCCCATGTACATGACAATACAATTTGCCACCTCTGCACCATTAAGGAGTGGAGTTGCCATATCCTTAACATCTTAGACTGTCATTAAGATACATATAGGCTATAAAATAATACAACAGTGAAATGAGAACACTTTTGTGTTAAAATATCTTTGATAATGAAAATTAATAGCAAAGAGCTCACACCTTCCTGTAGATGGTAGAATTATTCTCCAAAATCTTGACCCACTTCCACTTGGCATAGAGATCTTATTGTCATTGTTATAATCATATTATATATATACTGTCTGTTTATAGATGAGGTAGCTGTATGTCTGTAGTTGCCTATTTCCTCTGGAAGTAAGACATTGGACACCATACTGTTCAAGACACCTAGCAGGCTTGGAGGCATGACTGAACCACATGGGCCCACAGAGCTGAAGCATGGAGAATCCAGAAAGGGCCAGGAGGACAATGCACACCTTTCAAATGTCACTCACTAAATGTAGGTCCCTCAGAGTGTGACTGACACAGAGCACGAGTACTTTGCCCCCTCCCTCATGGCCTTCTCTCCACAGCGCTTCCTGCCTCTTTCACTCCTGTGAACCCACCCATGAGTTTCCTTACCTCTCCTCATTCCAGGTATTGTTAACTACATCCTTTAACTTCATTCTTTACAGCACAGGGGGCTCTCTGCCATGATTTCTTATTATTGTACAGACACAAATTTGTCTAAGCCATCCTGTCACACAACAGGTTTGATCCTCATTTTGAAGCACATTCGTGACATACTTGACTGCTCCTCATCTGCTTCTGCTCCTCTTTGCTCCTTTCCAGAGCCAACAGAAGAGCTGGTTGAGGCTTCCTGGGCTGATTAACATAGACACTACAAATATTCAAAGCTTAGGTATAAATTGGCATGGATGGTCCCCAGCTGAGTTTGGGGACAAACTGATCCTCTGGAGATGTCTGCCACTGAAACAATTTCTTGTCAGCTGGAAAGACAATCTTAGTATCTTACTTCTCAAAAAGCTGCAAATGTCACCAAGCAAGGGAAATCAGCCTGCTGCAGTGCATATATCTACCATTACCCCTTACAAGACTTTACAGGTCTACAGCTTGTGTTATGTTGAATCAATATTTTCCTTGTGAACACAGAACAGATACACTAAATCTGTAGTTATTTTTAAAATAAGCTTGGTTTCATTTATTATATCATTTCTTGTATCTTGCATTACTGAAGATTTCATGAGACAATTAATTACATCAGAAAGTCAGCTGGGAGAGGAAAGGATTTTATCACAGTGCTACTGACAAGGCACTTAGATCAGCAGCAAATATTTTGGCCAAGTATCTCACTTCCCAACAAAGCTTTAAAGGATACCATTTAACTAAGGGATACTTTCCTGTGATATAGTGGGGTTATATTCCATTTTTAGGGCTTAATCCATCAGTGCAGATTCTGAGACAATTTCTCAGGTGTTATGGACTAAATCTTTCTCTAAATAACATTCAAGTAAATATGAAATAGTTCCACTGTTGTCACTGTTGGAAATCCAGAAGTGGTAACAAGCACAGGGTAATTTTTATTTTCCGTGGAGTAAACATTAGAAAAAGTTATGGTATAAATGTGGAATTAGATATTTCTAGATACTTGGTGGGTATATACGTGTAAAATGCTCTTTACTGTGGTCATAATGAAGAGACATTACTGAAGGCACACATGGCTGTGAATTTCCTGACTCCCATTAAAACGTGAGGGATTACCGAAATTCTGCTGAAAATATAGAATCTGGTGGTATGCCACAGGTCTCAGTCCCAGCATTCACCCTGCATAAAGAGAAGGGAGCAAAGACGTCTGAGTTCAGAGAAGCTGACTAAGAACAAGGGAAATGTACCATATGTGTTTTGAAAGATGGCACGAGCAGAAATGGAGGACATTGCTCCTTCCAGCTGAGGTCCATGCACTCTGGGCAGAAAGCAGTCCCTTGGCTCCTGCACACAGCCCTACTGCAGCCACAAAGACCTGAAAAGCCACAGTTTGACTTTTAATCTACATTAATTCCAAATTTCCAAAGGTCTCCTCTAGCTGACTACAGAGCTGAGCAATTTCCTTTGCTGCTTCTGTTCTGCATGGTTGCCTGGATACTCAGTCTCCTTGAGGATCTCACTGATTAAAGTGCAGTTGCAATCTGGTGATTTGAAGACCCTGAACTGTCATCTAGATACAGAAATCCTTAGGAAAAAAAAAAAAAAAAAAGAAAAGATTTGTCAAGTGCCTGCTTTAGCAAAGTTACTTAAACACAGTTATCCACAAGAAAACTCAATTGATTTACAGATTTTTCTCTTATATTGATAAAGATGCTACATACAAAATGAAGTTCAGTGGTGTTAACTCACCTTTTTGTGTTACTGTACAAAGCAGCACATTTTTTGACATTATCTATTCCTATGTCTCACTCTTGTTGAATGTACAGCTTGATTACTGATTCGAGAAACAGGTACAAACCTTTCCAATGTGAGAACATCACAGGCTAATCGGAATGTTGTGACCCTGTTTTCTTAGGGCTGTCACAAGTTCCACTTTTGATACAATACTTGGAAAGTAGCCGCAATAGACACACCATATTGCAGCAAGATAGGAGTGGCTCTGGGCTGGTGTCTTTCCAGATCATACAGAATTCAGAAACAGCAAAGTTTTTTTCTTGATAATCAGGGGGTTTTGCCCACTTTCCGCTTTTCTAGAATTATAACATATTTAGCAGTAAAAATGACCAGAATTTGAATCCGATAAATTAATATACAGAATGCCATGAATTTATCTAAAGCCAGCAGGTACTTTTCCTACAACATGAAATATTTTCCTCCATGCCTGGGTAAGGGGGGAATTATTTAGAAAAGGAAATTCAAGACAATCTATGAAGAGGAGACACTTTGACAAAAAGTTGATTATAGGGTGTATTTCTCAATTTTATGTTTAACTGTAATTTCTATGTCACATCTAGTAAATCTTTCCCGATACAAATTTAGGCAAAATAATTAAATTATTGAGAAAATATTCAGTCTCCAGAAACTGAAATGAAAATATACTTAATAGGTATTTCCAGTCAATTTACTTAAAGCTTGACATGAAGAGCTTACTTACAATTTTGCAATCTGGCCAGTCATCTAAATAATACGCTTTTGGGTGGGTTTTATTTTGTTTGGAATAACGAGAACATTAAACTCCTTTCCAGCAATGGTTAAAATTCTCTGAAGTCTTTAATTAAATCTCCCTTTTTTTTTTTTTAATTATCCATGACTTTTGAAAGCCTTTGAATTTTGTTCTGGCACTCATTCAGCCATTTCTGAATTACCATAAGGCAAATAAAATGTCCTTCTCATTTCAGTAAATTTTAAGGTATCTTCATTGCTCCTATGTAACTCAAAAAAGCAGAATTGTTAAAAATCAGAGATTCCAAGGCCATCAGATTTCTATTCTTATTCAGCAATACTTAATGTATGTGCATGATTTTAACACATTACCGAATAAAGGTAGACTTGAGAAAATAGAAAAATATTTTGTTCAAGTAAGTTTTCATATCTTTGTTAGGAACAATATAGTATGACTATATTATTTACATTTAGAAACTCAAGTACCAGATTCAGTTTCTCACGTATTCATTTCCAGTACTGTAACATTTGTTTAGTTTTATAGCTATGATCTTGCCTCCCAAATAAAAGTAATTATGCAACATAAAAAGTTGTGCTGAATGCCTAGCCTTGATTATAACGCAACAAGCTTATGAATTGGAGAGAAGTAGAAGTTTCCCTTCTGTTCCACAAGGTGCATAGATTTCCTACCTCTTTGGGAAAAATATACAGATTTTGCATTTTTCAAGTCGCAGTCCCCTTTATCCCAACATACGGAGCACCAGTTCTCCTCAGATAGAGCAACAAGCAATGGGAATGAATAATGCCATAACAAGTCAAGACAGCAGAACGACAGAGGTCAGCTACTTGCTGGTTTCTTTGTTTGCCTTCAGATAATGTATAATCATCTCTTTTTTTAATGCTAGACACAATGATATATTTACTTCTCTTACAGATGATGGCAAGTGGAAACCTGGATGCCAAAAGTCAGGCATCTCAATAAACTTAATTCTGTCTGGTATAAACACATACATGTCTTTTCTTTAGATACTGAACAGTATCAGCAAGCTGTACTGACAGCAAAATATTGGGAAAATATGCACTTTGTCGCCTTTTAGGAGAGAAGGCACAGCTCATCATTTTTTAAAAATTTAAATTAACTGTGCTACTGAGATTAATCTCAGAAGATGTTAAGCAAGAAGAAAACACAGCACTTAAAAGAAAATTACAAAACAAATCAATGACAATACATTGCAATGTGACAAAGCCTCCTGTACATTTGGAATAGTATTTCCCATTTATAGAACTTCAGGAGATTTTAATATGGGATGTCTGATTTCACAACCCATGGTGCAAAAGAGAGGTGATGTATGAAAAAAGAATAGTATAATGAAGTGAGAAAACAATCTCATTCTTACGGCTCTGATTAGTTTTAGTCATTCTTCAGAAAACTAAATATAGAAAGGTTCAAAGAGGATTAAATATGCAGTAACTGAGGATGTCTAAAGAGGTTATGAAATGAACATAAAGTTTAATTAATTCAATAGATGAGTAACTGTTTAATAACATAATTACTTGACTTTATCGCAGATATTTCATAATATGTGTGAAATTAACACTTTAACCCTGGAAATACTGAGATGCATGATTCACTCTTTCTACTGAATAGATTATTCACATTTGTTAACAATTATTATATTCTTTATTATTACTCTTCTGTGATTTTTTAAATGTGTGGTCTGATTTACATGGCTCAAACACACCAAACATCCTCATTTATGAAGAAACGATACTGTTTTTCTAGATACATGGGTGATGCTGCATGTGAGGATATTATTTCAGCTCTAACTTGTGGTGAAGAATACCTCTACAGAAATGACTGTAACTTTAAGATGTACTACATCTTTTCCTGTGAGGTAGCACAATTCAATTACCATAGAAAACTAAAATAAAAATACTGTCTTAGCTTAACAGAAGAATAAGTATCATAACTGGGTTCCCATGAGCTATGATTTACTGTAAATACAGAAATATACATGCAGCTATAAATCTCACGTGGCACCTGTTTTCTGATTGCTTTTAAAGACTGAACATAGTAAACATCATAGGCTCACAGACTCTTTAAAGTATAATATGAGACATTTTTATTCCTCTTAAAAGTAACAGGGTATTTTCAAAGTTACTATTGCTACTTCATTTCTGCTTGTATGCTTGTTTCAGTATTATCTGCAAGGTTCTGGTTCAGATCAGGTTCTCTCATTGCTGTTGAGGTTGTAAAAATACAAAAAGATTTTTTTTTTCCCTGAAGATCTGTCATAACCAATAAATTATTCATGTCATCAGAAGGAAGCTTGTTGTTGGACAGCATTTTGTGAACTTAAAAGTTCATTTGAGAAGTCTGTCCAGGGGTATTTGCACGCTTAAAATATATTAGGTTTTGATACAGTTTCTCTCTCTCAAATTAGATGCAGACTTAACTAAGAGCTTTGAAGATCTGGAGCTGATCACTGGGTGATTTGAAGCATACAGAGAGAAGCATCTTTCTGAAGCATAAAGGGACTAAAAGAATTTGAAGAAAACCTGGTGATGTGATCGGCTGGATTTTACCCTTGCTATTTCATCTGTATTAATCAATAAATCTATTCTCTGCTTTCAGAAAGCTTTGGAGGCAGATTAAAAAAAAATATATAATAATATCTAGTTGCCCTTTCAAAAGTACCTTTAAAAAATGGATTTAAATCTTTTGGTTACATTTTAGGAAACATGTACTTTCCATGAATTGAGTGGCAAGTCACTTTAACACATATAGAGGTGCTTAAATTGAGCAGTAACATACAGATATCCTCACAAAAAACAACTTTTAGGTAACACCAGTGATTGTTTTGCCTTCATTTACTCAGAGAAGCTGTTCCTCTGATAATGGGTGTAGCTCTGTCTTCAGATCTAAATCAAAGATCTTCTGGGTTTTTTTGGAATGAGACTGTCTCTGTGTACTTTACTGATTATAAGCTCAAAAGCTGGATATTGACCTACATTTTTTGTTGATGATGTCAGTGTTAACTCAAACTATTATTATAATGAAATCAGCATGTTTTTGTATATCCGACATGTTTTAACCTTTCTATTGCATCTTACGGCTGATATTCAGAAATCTTCAATATATTTCAAAGCAGATGGGCACTGGATTTTTATCATAGTAAGTGAAGAGACTAGGTGGCAATGGCACATAATAAAACTACTCAGATGACTGTGGTTTTAACCATGTATTTATTTCAGTATTAGCTGCTATACATTAGAAAAATCCAAACTTTAAAAATGCAATGCATAATGACAGTTGATGAAATTGTTGCCAGATACGTATGAATTGACCTACCAATCTACCAGTGTGGATTTCCCACTGTTATTCATGAGCTTTAAATCAGGCCTTGCCAACTTCTTATCTGAGAAACTATAATTTTTAAAAAGACAAGGAGAAGGGACTGAATAATCACAATTTGCAAATGTGGTTTAAGACATAAATACATATGGTGTGTGGATCAGATTTCTCATCCACTTTAATGATCTTTTCTCCCTTCTTACGAAGGAGCCATAATTCAGGTGACATTTCTCAAAGGAGAACTCACTTTCATATGCCTCCCGCTCACAGAAATCCAGGAAGAGTAGCAGGAGATATCCTTCACCTTTCAGTAGTGCCAGATCCACTGAGACACTCAAAAATACATGCAGCGGTTGTAATGACAATTTGTCCTAGAAAAGTCCTCTGAATCAAGGAAGTGGTGGTCCATCTCTCATGTTTGGCCCAGAGCTCTGGTGCAGCATAAACTCTGGCTGACTAAATAATATTGCTTCTTATTATTAAACAAGGAAGCTATGTTTCAACACAAAACCTGTCACCTCCAGTCTTAAAATATTCAATACTTTGTGGACGAAAAAAATCTGTCATCTAGTCCACACTTTTAAATAACAACAGCTGATAAGTACTCACCTCCTATAAATAGTATAATTACCAAATAAGTCAAGGATGTTTAAAAAGATCAGTCATAACCTCTTGAATAAAATACTTCATCTACTTGGTTTTCAAAACCAGTTCTTGATCCATTATCATCAAGATTAATCAACTAATATTTCAATATAAGGAAATACTAAGGAGTCATAATTACACAATGTTAATTACAGACAGGAAGAGTAATGAGAAAATAAAATAAAGGAAGCAGGGTTTTTTCAGATTTTTTCCCAGACATTTGTGCATACAAATTTATTTTTTTTTTTTGCCTATGTGATCTGACTAAGCATGTGATTAATGTTTTCAAATTCTGAGTCAACAACAGCAAAGTGAATAAATGAAACGATGACTTAAAATAAATTGCCAGCATTGCTTTTGGATGACTTCTCAAAAAAACTGGACAAACGTGATCTTTCTCAACTCAAGTTACAATAATTCTGTTTGATTTTTGCAATCATATTTTAGATTACTTTTCGCTTCTGCAAAAGGAAATCAATTCCTACATTTAGAGTTGGTAAAGTTTTTAAATTAAAAAAAAAAAAAAATCTTAAAAAAATTTTAATGCCCATTTTGACATACTTCTGTTATCTGGCATGGACTGTGACTCAAAAGAATTTGAACTTTGGAGCCTCCTACTAAAGCAGAGCATCTGAGAAAACATGCTAGATGTTGTCCTTGAAGCCTTAACCCAGAAAAGCTAGGATCAAGGAAGGCAGGTTATCTCCCTGAGCAAATATTCCAAATATGACAGCAATTATTTAGCATTTCTTAAATAAATCCAGATCTTGAAAAAGTACAAGTCTCAAATATATTAATCTTCTTGAAAAATGAATGTATGTCATAACAAAAGGAATTCCAATACTTCCAACAGTTAATATATTTTGCCTGTCTAATTCAAGCACCATTTTTCATATTTTTTAATATATATTTCACCATGGCTTTTTTGCAGGAAGCATTCCTATGTCAGCTGTTTTTATTAAGTATTTTGTTTCACTGGCATCTACTCTCCCATTTCAGTTCAACTGAGAATATGAGTAACTTAAAATATTGACATTGAACAAAAATATTAGAATGTACTATCAACATTATTCCTACAGCAGTTTTCAGTAATTTTCTTTAAAAGAATGTAAATAATCTATCTGAATATAAAATGGCACCTGGCTGTCGTTTCCAAGTTCACTAGAAAATAAATGCTCTTCTGTTCAACAGCAAAATATGAAGTCCGAGGTGTACGTCCTAGTACATTACTTTCAAGTAACACAACTAAAACCACATTAGACCAAACTTGAGATTCCACCTCAGCCAGTTGTGAATACACTTTGAACTTGTGAATATGTTCTGTGAGAAGTAGGTTGACTGTACAGTCTCCGAGCTCTTAAATTAATTAATTCATATATTCATGAATTGTTTATAACTAAATTCTTGTAGTTTACATGACCTGGTCACCTAGACAACTAGATAAGAGACATAGCAAAGATGCACTACGTCTTCCTGTCAGTGTGCTGACCCACGTTTCCCTCCAAAGGAAACCAAGTCAACATTAAGGTGATTTATGATTGGGTCTTATCCTGTCAGGGAGTTAAGACAGGGGTTACAGCACACACTTTAGTACTGGGAAGATTAGTCATATCTATTGACTTCTTGGATGGAATTTTTTACATGCTTAAAGATAGGTGTTTAAATATTTTGTTGATCTGGCAACTGCAGATGATATTTTTCTGGAATTATCTTCCAAGTTTCTTGAATGATGACCAGTAGAGAAATACTTTTTCTGTCAATGATTTTTACAAGTCAAGGTTTTATTTTTCCTTCCCACAGCTATCTGCTCAACATTTTGTGAAAACAATACCTAGTTTCTAAATGTTCATACTTTATTCCATTCATTACTGACATTCTAAAATAAAACTCTGGAACCAAAGAGTACTGTTTGGTGGTTTCTATTTCCAAGTTTCTGAGCAGTTCTGCAGCATATTCTTTTGTATATTCAAAACTAGGCTATCAAAATATAATGCCAATTTAAACCACAACCATTATTTATATTAGTAGTGGAGGAGGAAAAACGTAGTGGTAAATTAATCTTTGTGCAGCAAAGAACTCCTTAAAATAGGTTTTCAGCATGCATAGTAATGAACTATTGCTATCTCTCCTCAACAGACATCTTTAAATAACTATGTCTAAAGTTGTTTAAAATCCTTTTCCTAGAATTTCAGTTTCAGTAATGCAAGGAAGACTGATTCTTCACTTATAACGCTGATCAACACAAGCCTCTTTTTTTATCTTCTGCTTAATATAGGGAACTCATGAATCAGCTATGACTTTTACATGCCTTCCCTTTGACCTTCCCACAGATAATCATAATAACGCTGGGCTGCTGAGAATCAATCAGTTTTCATAAAGGCAGCAGCCTTCAGATTAATCTCGTATTATTAATTCTGCAAGTTAAAAAGACAAGTAGAAAGACAAGATGGCTTTCAGTGCTATTTACTTCCCTAAAAATATTTCCTGTGGATAATAAACAAACAAATTTCCAATCTGGTGAAGCTGTAAATTTGCAGCCTTCATGAAAATTAATTTAAATGGATGTGACTGTGAGGTTGGGATTGTAAAGATTAGGGAGACTCCTGTAGTTATAATTGCCTGTTCAGTTCATCTGCTGCTCTGTCACTCAAGAGTGGCACAGCTGCATTAACAACTCTAATCATAATCTAATTCTCAGATCAAATTCCCATCTTCAATATATCCTTTAATAAAGCTTCCATACCCCATCTTTTAGCCTTAATTATTGCTTCCTGTCTCCCCTGACAACCAAATTAAAAGGTACATGCAGCAGTTCTATAATAAAAAAATAGCACAGATACAACTGCTGCACTGCAAATTCACACTAACCTTGTGAAGGTTGGATGGCTTGTGATAACTAGATTTTTTACTGATAGCACAAGCACTAAAAGATAAGAAATACAATTTTATAATCATGTATCGATTTTTTTTTTTTCCCTGCTAATATGGAAAATTACCTGGGCCAGTTTTTAGATTAGCAAACGAGAAAAGACAATTTTATAGAAAAACTGTCTAGATTCCATGTGGACTGTTTTATTTCTTAAAGCTGGAGCTCTTAACATGTCAGTAGTTGACAGTAGACATTGTACTAGTTAAACTTAAATCCCTTTGCACAAGAACTGAGATGTCAAAACAGCGAGATACTTAATCAGGCATCTACCTTTTGGCATATTAATAATCTCAAGTCAAAAGAACTGTTAGCATGTTTAAAATTAGTAAATATCAAAGCAGTTTTTGAGCAGGACCCAAACTTTCAGTGTCTTATCCATGTAGAATTGTTTTGTCTGTTATACTGTGCAAATGAGAATTTCAAGAATTAAACTGTTGTCCATGCAAATGTAGTAAGATGGCATATCAACATTTCTGAGCAGAAATACATTTCCATGAAACTTTAATGTTAAACTAATAAAATCATGGTTAATTTGGGAAAATTACTAGAAAATTAAAACGATGAGACAGGTATGGGTAACAAAAGACACGACAGTTGTCAGCGTAAGTAAGGTATTAAAAAGATTAATCAATTATCAAAATATTTCAGCTAAGTTAAGGTTTTAAACAGAACAGTACACAATGGTGTTGAGATGATTTTAAAATATAGCCATGGATTTCAAGGGCAATAAGAAGGTTTCACAGATAAGAGAGGCCTGCAAGAATTCCAAAACTTTAAACATGGCAGGTTTTAATTATCCTGATACCAGTATTGATTTGGATAAGAACTGTTTCAGGGCTAAGGACACAAATGTGTTTGAGAAAGTAGCAAAGGATTTGTTTTCCAAGCAATGTGCTGCCCAGTTTTAGTAGCTTGGGGCTATCCTGTGAGTGAATGGATCGCAAATAAACCAGGACATGGGGGACAATTTAGCATAGGCAATGAATATGAAAAAGAAAGATCAGCGAAATGAAAGGGGTTTATCTGTTAAATGAATACAGTCTGAAGAACTCTGACCCAGAAAGTAATGTGTTTAGTCATTCTTACTTAGGTTACCTAAAAGTGAGAAACGAAAAATGTTGCATAGGTCACTTATGAAAATGTAGAGATTTGTCCTCTACCTAGATTTCTGTTATAACATACCAAGCTTAAGCAAGTGATCCAAGACACTCCAGTATTTAAAATTCAAGTTGTACTGTATCAAACATTTCTGCCAGTCTTGGAGACTCCCACTATACTGGTGAACTTTTTAAATTACTACTGGTCACAAAAAAAAAAAAAAAAATTCCTCCTTTTTATTTTTCTTTTTTCATTTTTTGAGACCCGAAGCATGACAATACTGAAGTATGCAATCCAGTTCTTTTCCTTAAAGAAAACATGTAAGACAGATGTAGATATATTACTTTTTAGTCATTAAGCTGAAGTAAGAAGAAATATTTCAGTAACTAATTCTAAATTCTGGGTGGTTTTATGATTACCCAGGTCTTGCCAGACCTGAAGCTGTAGTTCTGTATCAGGGTCAGTGTTTGCCCAAGCTCTTAAATGAACCCATTTAAAAGCATGAGTCCTCTCTTTCTATAACATTTACTTGATATCAGTAATTACCATATGGCTTCTCCCACCCTTGTAATGTATCTTTACAAGACTCTGCAGATGCAGAAGCAGGCTACTATTCCCATCTTTTGTTTTGAAAACAGAAACAAAACAAAAGATGTGATTCATCTCCACTTATAAGGTAGAAGCATACTTTAAGAGGGCTGGATAAACTCTTAATAGTCAGTGGAGAGAGATAAATTGCTTTCAGAGGGCAATTCCTATTATCATGCAATAGCTCTTGAGGTGAATCACAGCCTGGTGGAGTCTGAATTTCTGCACTGACTACAGAGAGAGGTTTCAATGACCAGCCTAGACTAGACAGACAGTTATCAGATGGCTGTAGGCAGGTTGAATACAACCTTAAAATCAGCAAGTGGGTCCCATCCTAGCAGACTAAAGATCCAAGGAGGAAAAAATGAGATGACACCTTTGAGCATTTCAGCCCTTTAACTGTCAAGAGTTCTAGAGTCCTGGGTATGGGAATATTTCCTTATTTCAGTGTTGGATCCAAAGCAAGCTGAACAATAAGGAGAAAGTGATCCAGAGCTGAGCAATAGCAACTAGTGCGTCCCACTGTGATCCCAACAATAAACATTACAGTAGCTTGATCCCAGGAGTAAGAGCTATACTGCCCTTTTTCACCACTTAGAAACCTAAATCGAATGGGATGGGGGAAGATGCATTTCTGTACACTGTAGAATGAGGCCTTATAACTTTTCCCGTGAAAACAAATCAAGACCCTTTTATCCTTAATGTGGTTCAGTTAGGACTCTATATTCATGAAAAGAAAAATGAAGCAGGATTAACTGAACAAGACCAGTGTCAGAACACCAAGAAGACTCACTCTGGGGTCAGTACCAGGTTTCACCCTTTGTCAATCAGAGCTGGAATTAAAAAAAAAATTCCCTTACAGATTGATATCCTAATGACAAAATATTGGCTATTCTGACATGAAAATCTAAACCTCATTTTTCTTTTTTTTAAATAAATGCTTTGGCTCAGAGAAATACTTAGAGCTGAAACTTTCTTTAAAATCAGCTTTACATTTTGCTTAAACAGTGTTTTTTGAAGAAAAATATAAGTATCTGAATAACTCCTTAATAGCTCTGCTCTATAAATTTCATATTAAAGTGACACTCATAACTACAGGAACTATTGGATGCTTCAAAAGTTTAGAGCAAAGCAGTATGGCTCAGTACCTAAAATGCAAAAGGCTTATCTGTGCTACCCACATGTTTTGTGTTAGCAAATTCAGAATACAAATTCTTTTAGAAACGTCTTCTATCAAAGTTTCTGACACTCATTGTTCTGTTGGTGTTATTTCTTTTTTCTTCCTTTTTTTTCCCATTTTTTTTGTTCTTTTTCCTTGGGAGGCGGGCATGGCACCAGAACAGATTTATTCACAAATTTATAATAGCTTTGATCTGTTATGTGAGAACTAAAAGATGTAGGGTTTTTTATCTTTTCACCTCTCCAACCTCACAGTCTTTCTACAGTATGGAAGCATGTCTACAGTATCCTTATATCTATTAGGGCAGATGGACATCCTTCCTGGCTTCAGATCTTTCCTGATCTCTCTCAGCCCTCACTTAAAATTGCAAGGGGAATGTACCTGTCGCTCACAGCAGGTGACGTCATGCCAGGTAGCATATGTTTTGAACAATTACACGAATACAGATGGTTAGGTAAGCACTACAGCAAATGCAAATAATCAGATCAAGTAAGGCCAGGTGACTACATCCACTCAATAACTTGAGAAAAGAATCCTGCTCTTTTAAAGAAAAAAATTATTAAAAAAAAAAGAAAGAACCATTCATAGTGTGAAAACTAGAAATCAGGATCAGTGAGATTGAAAGCATCACACAAGCCAGTTTTAAATGGCCTAAGTAACAGCAATGCCACTATTCCACTTAGGCAAATATTCTGCAGCTGTTCCCCAGCAGAGTCTCACTGAGAATTTTTTCTTGACATCAATATATATTTTACACTTGCTTTATTTTGGCCTGTTATTTCCTATTTTAGACTATTTCTTTGTGCCAAAGAAAGCCTCAACTTTTAAGTAAGAATTCTTACTTAGTATTCTCCACTGCTTCCCTTATGGTTATTTTTCTTTGGTTTTTTTGTTGGTTTTTTTTTTAATATTTCTTTATTTTCAATTTAATTTTTGAAGATTACTGACAATGATTCTTTCTTTCACTTTTCAGATCCCTGACTATTCCTCTAGTTTTTTCTTGATCTTTCTTACATTTCATGCACTCTTTGCAATGAGTTGTGTTCACCAGTTCATCAGCAACTAATTACATATTTTTATTCAAATTATAATTTTTGCCTGCAAAGAAGTCTTTCTCCTAGCATGCACTGAACCCAAATGAAAATAAACTACTTGTCTTTGGGTACTATTACCACAGAGCACATGATTTTCATTGTACTACGGTTTGTTTACAGTTCCCTAATACATTGAATCCCCTGATGATAGATCAATAAAAGGATGTCCTCCTGCACCTGACTATTTCTCTTTTGATAATAGTAACTATATTTTATTTCTCTGCACTTGAAAAAGCAATGATTGTGTTCATGTTCTTGTATATTCAATAGCTGCCTGCTAGCTTTTTAAGCTTATACTATAATATGATACTCTCTCTTGAACTTCACAAAACCTTGTCCTCTTTTTTCTGTCATTTTCAATAAACCACCCATAGTCTGCCTTGTTTCCCAGTGAATAAAAATGTGTGGTTCAATTACAGGAGTTGATGCTCTGAAGGTTAAATCACTTCACTGTGTCTCTTGTACTCTATGTAAGGAAAGACTTTGATTAACCAAGTCTTTCACATTAACAATGATGCTCTATGTTGAGTAGAGCATCTTGAAATGAAAATGAGCATTCGGATTGCCCTGTTTAAACTTTGTAGCGTTATAATCTTAAGGTTCATAATTTTTTCAAACATTCATAAGCACAATGATTACTTTAAAAATAATTCCAGGGCTACATCCTTGATTCTTTGAGTTTACAAATGTGTGTTATGCTTAAAATGGATTCTAAGCTGAGGTATGAAAGGTGACATTTTCTTATAACATTTCTTCGAGCAGCAGAGCAGGCTCAGTTTCTAAGGGGAATGCAACATGAATGATGGGACTTAGTGTCTCTGCCAGCCATTGAGCCTTTGGAGAAAAAGTGCTCTTAGGATATCAGAGCTAAATGAGGGTGCTTTTCTTGAAAAAATCCCTGTCATTCAACCACCCACAACAAAAGCAAGAGGCAAGCATGGAGACCATGCTAATTGCCTTTCTGTGAAGCTCAGAGGTGAGAGCACTTCCCACAGCTGCTGTGTATCTTCCTACCCTTTTTTTCCAATGACTCCTGGTTGGCCACTAAAATGTACTTGCAGGGATTCACAGCATGAACTGGTATAAAAGATTTTCTAAACAATGAGGAAATATTCTTGATGTTGGCTTATCTCCCTTTCTTTCTCTTTCAAAAGGAGCTTTGGGTTTTCTGTGGTACAGCCTGAGAACAGAGTGCAGGACCCAGACTTGGAATTTCATAATTACATTCCTAGCGTAAATCAGCCAAAGAAAACTGTGCTATTGCCTTACAGACAGTTCAGCATAGGGCAAGACAAATGAAACTGAGTCTGAACAGTAGATTCAATGCAGCAGATATACTATACATTGTGTGCAAAGGTTAAGGAATTTGTCTTGTTCTTCCCTTTGGAAAAAATGAAACTGAGAGGAACAGAAAACAATTTTGAATCTATCAGAACGATTGATAAAACTAATATCACTTCTTCACGAATGTTTATAAGGGATTCAAATATAAACTGGGAGAAACAATCTATTCATCTAGAGATTTTTCATAAACAGTCTAAATACTTCTACAACATGTGAAATAAAATGACCTGATAGAAAGATCATAAGTCTATTATATTTTTTCATTACTTCCGTGTATTTTGTATCAGATTCTTAGCTGCCAAAAAGGCAATATCTTTGAAGAGTAGCAGCAAATTATAAAGACATTTCTCATCCTATACCAAATGTGCCATGTATTTACATTTCTCATATTAAGATCATGCTGTAATCTTTCCTGTACCACTAGGACAAGAACATTAAAAAAAAAAAAAATTAAAAATGGACTGACATCTCCCTGGATTTTGCATTTATTTAGTACCGTTGGAAAATTACCTCAGTTCTGAATTAGTGCATGATCTGAAAGATATCTGAAGGCAAAGAATTGTTGAATATTAAATTCTTAGAGAAATCATAGAGTGGATTCTAGATTTTCAGATCATTTATTATTTCATCGCATAATTAGAGGTGTTATTTGAAACAATAAAATGCTCTGTAACAAAAGGAAGAATGGTACAATTCACTATAAGATCGTGCTGATATTCAGAAACCCCTTAACTTCAGAAAATAAAGACTTAACAGTAAAAAAAACCAAACTTATGTCTCATTTGCCTAATAAACAGGGGCACTGTAAAGGTAGATAAGCTCCAAGAATAATCTTTCCCTCTATTTAAACATTCTTGTTCTAGATTTTTCTTGAAAACAAATGTTCTTTTATTTTTCTCCCTCTTCCACTTTTTTTTTTCCTTTTTTTGAGGTAAAATTGAAGAGCTAGCTATTCAAATGACAATGGCCCAGGTTTCATGACATGCTAGTGAACTTGCATACAAATAAGACAAAAGGTATAGAAAATTCAGTACTTTATATTCTCAAGTTACTAAGATATATATATATTAAAAATAACAGGAAGAAAAAATATCTTTGGGATAAAGAAAAATGCTTTAGCAGTGTCCTCTCTCAAAGCAGAATTTTTGAGTGTGCAGTGTACACAACTCTATTTTCGTTTGAAGTGCTAGTTGTATTATTTCTTCAGTCAATGCAAGATTTAGGATTTTTTTTTTTTTATGGCATAAGCCATTGGCACTGGTATATGCAAAACTGAACTTGCAAACATGTGTTTTATTTATTTGCCTTACAGTCATTTCCACAATCTGTAACCATTGCCCAGTCTATGGTTTGATAAGATCCAGAACTTTTCTTGCCTTGTAAAGAAATGTATCTTGGAAGAAAATTAAAGTCCCATAGCTTCAAACACTGCCAGATACCTAGCATCTCTAGTCTTAAGAGGAAAATGTTCTTGAGAAATCATGAAACAGCTTAGTAGCTGCTGTCTTGGAGGAAAATGGGGCTCCTGATGGGCAACTGAGGTGTCTGACCTAAGCAATATTTTTCTGAGCAAAGCCCTGTACCTTGGCTTGTAGGCCTGGATGACAGTGGCCTCCTTCAGAAAATGATGATCTGGTAAGGAACCAAAGCCCCCCACCCTGTCCATCAGCAACCCAAGCTGCTGCCCATGAGCTCACAGTCAAGAGCTCTGTCAACTTAGGAAATGACACTGTACCACATCTGTTTATTTCTCTGGTATTTTGCATTTTGGGACGTGGTTTTGTTTGTTTTCTGTAAACAGAACTTTTTTTGTAGTTTGGAGTGTATCTTTCTCCCTCTGGAGAAAATAGCCATAAGTAGCTTTAAGATAATACTGTTGACATTTATGGATATTCTGCAGCTCACTGAGTATTACCCACAGTGATTATAATGTCACTTGTGCAAACTTGCTACCCATATGAGTATGTATCAATAGTGTAAATCAATTTAGAAACTCACTGTGAGTTTATGTGAAGTCTCGTCCATATAGGAGGAGCTGTAAACACTTTATCTTAGTTTCATCACAACATAACAGCTTTGTTCCTCGGGATGCTCATTTTCCTTAGGTCTTCAACGTAACACTGAACAAGTGAAAATCTTGTAAATATGTGGTTGTCTTACCCTTTCCTGGCAGCTGTCAGATTTGTACTTCTGTAGCAGTCAATAGCATGTTATTGTTTCCAAGTAAAGGAAACATCACATCTCATTGACACCACAAGATATGACCCACTGCTTTAATTAGTATTTTTTGCAGACTACTAAAATCACAGTAAAAATTCAGCAGGTACCCTTTCTCCATTTCAGTTACAAATACTGTTGAAAATCAGTTTCCAAGCGATTTGAAAATTAACTAAGCAATTCTGTCTGTATAATATTGTAGAAATCTGTAAACTTTAATATGATCACTTTAACTTGCTCTCTGTTTGGAAACATCAAAGTCAGTTTTCTGAAGTGTGTAAACTGAATGGAAGAAACCCCCAAAATTTTATGTTGATCCTGTCAAGATATACCCAGAACCCAAAAATATTAATAACTCAGGGAATTTTTAAAAGTTCACAAAATCTTCTGGCATTTCACATTAACTAAGTTGAATTTAACAAAGCCATGTGAGCTTGGATGATGTCAACAAGACATACCGTGTTATGATCTCTCTGCCCCCTGAGGATATCATATATAACCCATGACTATATATCCCATTGTAACGTGAATTTGAGTTTTCAACCTGCTTGCTGATGGCCTTATGCTAAAATGCTGGGTTTAAATAGTCTATTTGCTGTCCTTAAACAGCCACCTCAATCCATATCCAGCTGCAACTTCCCAGTTCATTACCTGTGAGAGTCTTCAGAGCACTTTCACTACTTTGCCTCAGCAGACATGGTGGAGGGATTTATTCTGAATTTTTGTGTTTGTTTTTAATTTAAGCTACAGACATAAACCTGGTTAGGATCTTTTACTTTATACAACGTTTCAATTCTGTAAGCTATTTCACAATAAACAAATTATGCAACACCAGCTTAAAGAAGAGTGTAATGATTTTGATCTCATGAGGATGTAGTCTTTAGTGGGTGAGCAACTAAGTAATTGCACCTCCTTGAACGTGCTTTTCTTGCAGGCAAGAGGGAGTCATTTTCAATACTCATCAGCCTCTGTCTTTAGCATTATCTTTACTTATATTCTGCTGTGTAACATGTTATGTTTTCTGTTCTGGGCTGGGCTGGGGTGGGGTGTGGTGTTGCAGCATGTTGCCAAGTTTCTACAGCCCAAAGTAGATATCACAGAATCACAGAATCATCTAGGTTGGAAAGGACCTTGAAGATCATCTAGTCCAACTGTTACCCTAGCACTGACAGTTCTCAACGACACCATATCACTCAGCACTATGTCCACTCTACTCTTAAACACCTCCAGGGATGGGGACTCCACCACCTCCCTGGGCAGCCCATTCCAATGTCTAACAACCTGTTCTGTAAAGAAATGCTTCCTAATATCCAATCTAAACCTTCCCTGGTGCAACTGGAGGCCATTTCCTCTTGTCCTATCACTTGTTACTTGGTTAAAGAGACTCATCCCCAGCTCTCTGCAACCTCCTTTCAGGTAGCTGTAGAGGGCGATGAGGTCTCCCCTCAGCCTCCTCTTCTCCAGACTCAACACCCCCAGTTCCCTCAGCCGCTCCCCGTACGACCTGTGCTCCAGACCCTGCACCAGCTTCGTTGCCCTTCTCTGGACACGCTCGAGTCATTCAATGTCCTTTTTGTAGTGAGGGGCCCAAAACTGAACACAGGAATCGAGGGGCGGCCTCACCAGTGTCGAGTCCAGGGGTAAGATCCCTTCCCTGTCCCTGCTGGCCACGCTATTGCTGACACAAGCCAGGATGCCATTGGCCTTCTTGGCCCCCTGGGCACACTGCTGGCTCCTGTTCAGCCGGCTGTCAATCAACACCCCCAGGTCCCTCTCTGACTGGCAGCTCTCCAGCCACTCCTCCCCAAGCCTGTAGCGCTGCTGGGGGTTGTTGTGGCCCAAGGCATCTGGCCTTATTGAAACCCCTACAGTTGGCAATCATGTCCCACTGAGGTAACATAAATTAAAAAACCAAAGTTTTTATAATTTTTTAATGAAGGCTTTAGTATGTAGTCACCCTGGTGTCTTCTGAACAAAGATGCTTTTAGTCCTCAAAAGGAGGTTGCTGTTCTGTTTACCTCTAAATATTTGCATAAATATCATCATTATTCAGAGAAATAGGTACCCTAACTGTTCATTTTGCCTATCCACTTGTATCCTACTACAACTTACATTACTATTTACAAGTAGCCCCTGCTGAGATTCTTCATATCTTTCACATTTTTTGATGATTGGTTCTAAAGTCCTGTTGTTCTTATTCTGACAGAACTTTTCTAAATACTAAATCTAACATACTTTTTATGATTAAAGACTACTACAAAGCCTGTAGGTGTATACTTTCTGATTTTGTAAAATGATGTCCAGAATTTGAGAAAAAGCTGGGTTTTAATCATCATAATGATTATTTCAGCTTTTTTTAGGAGGTGAAAAACCTCCAGAATTCAGCTTTGAAACACATATACCTGCTTTTAACACATATGAACAGATAACTGCAACAGCCTGCTGTGTCTTTAGTTCTCAATATGTCTCCCAACAAGGATAAGAATCAATTGATTCTGAAAGGTTCTTAGCTGCAAAATGATATGTTCTTCCTGTGACATATTTTGACAACTGAATTTTGGCCTAAACCATCACAAAAGTGCTTTCAAGAAGAAACAAAAAGCAAAAATTACAAAAGTTCTGAATTTATTTGAATAAGATTCCTTTTTAAAGTTACAAGTTGATTTGCTACTGATTCTAGAGAGTTTGAATCACTGAGATTTCCCTAGAAAATAATTAATTATATGAGATTTCTTATGTATTTTATTTTGAAAAGGTTGATTAATTTTTTTTCAACTGTCACTAATTACATCTGTTGAGTAACATTATACATGCCCTCTATCTCACAGACCTGGGGAATCCAAAATACACTTTAGAGGTATTTATTTGCAGATTCCTAATTTCCAGTTTCTGCAATGCCCCAACCAGATCTTTGCTGTAAAATAACATAGCTCCAGTGAAGCTGTGTGGGCCTTTCTGTCAACTGGTGACCCAAACAGTGTTTATTTTAATGTGTTTTAGCCATGTCTCTGAGCAAAACTATAAATACTGCAAACCAAGCAAGCAGTACCACATTCTGCATAAACCTGCATACATACATACATACATAAAGTTCATGCATTAGACTTATATGCCTCCAAAAAATCATTCTGAAGTCTTCTCAGGCTTTCTGGATGTTCCCACTAACAAATTAATACAGTGGCCGTTGCTGGCAGCTACTCTCCCTCAGAGCAAAGTGTCACTGCCCGTGCAGCAGAGCACACTCAAGCCTCCTCCAGTGAGTCAGATGACAAACTGCAAATGCCATTTCAGATAAGCATCCCAAAGTCCCAGATGCAGGGTTAGCGGGGGAGCTGGCTTAAACCTGAATAAGCCTGGAGTAGTCATAGGTGACTGTGGGTAAAGGTGAATGTCAGGCAGCTGCTACAAGATGAGGTCCCTGAGGAAAAGGACCAGGGCAGGGTCTCAATCAGCTGCAGGCACATCACACAGCACCCGATGGAAGCAGGCATAGAAACACCCCCAGATGCTTGTTTAGAAATGTATTGTCCTGTTACTCCACTGCCCCACACAGTCATGGCTAGGCATCTTGATAATGTCCTACTTTTCATGCCTAACAAACAGGCCACATAGAGAAGCTTGCGAGTCCACTAAAAGCCTATAGGGGCCAGATCTGATGAAACTAGGTAGGAAGATATCTCATTGCTGGTGTTGCTGAAAGGAAAATCAGACTGATTTGGAGGGTCTGGATAGAAGAGGTCTTTGCAAAGCTGCTGGTCTGACCATGGTAGCCACATAAATGGATGCTCTGCCACTGTTCTATGCAGAAACACCCAAGACGACAGAGACTTGGATACCTTTCTAACTGCTCAGATAATGAGTAATTGGTCAAGCACCATTAAAGCAGCAAAGGGTCTGAGAGTTTCAATGGGCAACAGACTAATTATAAATGAATGGCATAACATGGCCTCAAAAAAGAGATAAAACTCACTCTCAGAAACAGAAGACACGGAATAATTACTTTGCTCTACTCAGCAGGTGAAATACTGTGCCTGATTTTAGGAAGAACACTTCAACAAAGATGTAAGAAAAACCAGGATCAGGGGAAAAAGAAAAATATTAAGAAAATATGATTTAAAATGCAATAAGCAGAGAATACAGAAGGAGAAATGAGTTTTAAAATGTTTCCAAGAGAGAAACTGAAATTAAGAACTCTTGAAATGTAATATTTGTCTTAAAATTTTAGTAGATTCTGTTGATTCCCACCTATAATAAATAGACAGTAACCATAAATTAAGAAGCATTTTGAATATAATACTTTCATATTAGATTCCATAAAAGCTAGGACTTTTCAGAGCTTGGTCTTTAATGAAGATTGATTTTAGGCTTGCATAAATTACACAGATTGCAGATTAAAAATATAAACAACTAATTTTAATTTTTTCACTTGATTTTAAATCTCAATAGGCCACCTTTTCTATTTCTTCCTCTTCTTCCTGGGTTTTGCTTGGTTGTGGTTTTTTTTTGGCAAAATCATTTCTGTTTAAAATTTAACAATTTGCCTGGAAGAGCAGGTTTGCTGCACTGGTTATATAGATGAAAATACCAGAATATGCATTTTTGGAAGACTCTATAACTAAAATATTTTAAAATTGGTATTTAGTCTTTTAGATCGAAATTAAGGAAACCTTAGGTTAAACTACAGAAAATCAGTCACATTTGTAAAAAGCCAGCAATTTAAAATGTGTTTGTTACAATTCCTGAGTTTGTTTACTCCACTGGTTTACTGATAAAGCCAGTCAAATAAATACCCACGGCTGGTTTGGTTAGTTTGTAACATACCTGATCTTGCGAAGCCTGACCTGTATATTTTTGTTGCTTTTACTTTTGAAGACTTATTTGTGCTGCTATATGCCTCATTTCCAACATCTCATTTGAATTATTTTACATAAAGCAGAAGTTTTACTAAGCTATCTGATCTTAAAGTAAAATTCTGTTGCCTAAATACAGTATCTAGTGCCGTTTGAGATGATACCAGGTTCTTAAACATGCATTGAGTTCTGCTGCATGTGCTACAGTATTTACAGAGACGTGCAGCTGAAATTGTTCCTCTCTGAGGCGGGGGAACAGCAGGAAAACTCTGAAAGTAGCTGCAGTCTTGGCTTGGACCAGACTCAGCACGGAGGGTATCAGCTGAGGGTTTAGCCCCAAAGGCTATCAAGTGCTGCTTGAAACTGTGTGAACTGACCACATGTTATGTGTATGATACAGCTTCAGAAAACTGTCACTACTATACAAATATTACAGGGTTTTAGTGTTTTCTAGCACTTTCTTTTAGCAAACAATTTAAGGAAAGCTAAACAAAACAAGGCTAAACAAGACAAGTTTTCAGTAACTCATTCTGAAGAATTTAAAAATCATTCTCTAAATCTCCTAATAAGGCTATACAGGCAACTTCACCCTGAAGTGAGCACACAGCACACAAAAATGCAGCCCAGACATTCAGTTGGAAAACAAATGGAAACCAGTAACAATCCATTAAGCAGTGTTAACTTCAGTCATTGCTACTCGTTTCCCCAAATTAACAGAGGCATCACTTCCAACCTGCTCTCATATTAAAATTCAGAATAAAACATCCTAAGCAAACTTTCTACATTGAAGGGAATAAACAGCAACTGAGAACAACTATGAATTTCACAAGGAGAGGATCAGAGCTCAGCTCAGGGTGGGCATGGGGGGAATTGTTAATTCTATAGTGAGAGCTAAAGCTCATTTTATTTACTGCAAGGTGTACAGTACATTTGCACTCCTGTTGACTAGTGTTTTAACCACAACAAAACCAAATGTTTTCCCTGTATCATTATGCTAGGCTCAGGCATGCTCTGTCACCTGAGAATTTTGTTTGTAGTTTCACTTTCTGGCAATTGTTAAAAGCAATTTATAGATCACACATTTTCAGCCAAAATAAATTGTTAATAGTAGATATGTTTTCTTCCTATTATGTGTGGCTTCATGATGAAGGCCATTGTTTATTACTGAAACCATCAGTCTTTTTGCTTCATTAGACAGTTGAGTTCTGAACTGTAATTTCAAACATTCTCTGAGAGGATCAGAGAAATTATTAAAATGACATAAATGATTTACAATGAATAATTTACTTGATATATCTAGGTGTGACCATATAACATCTATATATAGTTCTTCAAAAGAACTTAGGTATGAAAAGGAAGTAACGTAATTCATTTTAGCTGGATGTCCTGAGTATGACCACAACCTATTACCGTCAGCAGCAGACACGTATTGTAGGAGGTGATTTCTGAGTAAAAAAGCATATATTATGTGTGAACAGGACAAGCAAAGTTCAAAAAGGATGGCTCTTCACTGAGGTCATGCTGAAATACTTATGAAATAGCTTTTGATTCTACCTATGGAGGAACCTAACCAGGATTACATGACGTTTAGCCATGAATCTGCCTGTTGTCTTCCTTAATAACATACTAAAGCCAACTGAAAGGCAGGAAACTTGATAATAGTAGTAGAAAAATAAAAACAAACCTTTCAAGAATTACAATGACAATATATGTTCTAATTTCTCAGCTGTCCATTCTGCACAGTGCTCTTTGTATTGGAGAAAACTGTATTAGAATGATAGAACTACCTTCTTGAGTAAGAGTCTCTTGATATATTACTGAAAAAATTACTTTTCTACTAAGCATGAGCATGCATCAGAAAGTTATTGGTGATCTTGTTGGCCAGGTATAATCTTAACACTATATGTTTAGTCACTTGCAGAGGGAAGAAACATGTGAAACTCATTGATCTGTCAGTAATTATTTTCCACGTGCCTATATTCTGTTCCCTAGACCACATCTATCTCTAGACTTCTTTGATTGTAAGTAAACTATGTTTTTTTTCTTCCTGTCCCAAAATATCGGTTGCCACCAAATTAATACAACTCAGAATCTTCCTCAAGATATAGTCTTTTGAGTATCAAGGACAAAAAAATTGCAAGATAAAATACATTATTTTCACCTTGAAAGACTTCTATTATAGTATTTTACCCTATTAAGCAATATTGGACTTTGAAGGAAGGATCACTGATTGTGGCAAGTAGGGCACCCCAGGATTCTGCATCTATGTGCACAGCTCAATTCTACCAAAGCATTTTTTATAAGAAATATGTTGTCTAAAGAGACAGGTGATCTTTAGAAATGCCAAGCCCTCTGAGATTATTGCACAGCATGGTGTACAGGAAAGCTGGCAGCAGTCAGTCAGTCTAAGAAAACCTAGGAGAAACAGACAGGTAAAATAGAACCTATAAAGAGACTGAGTAGGTAGCACACAGAGTTCATATTACCAGGAATATTGTTGGATGTCCAGGTAAAAAGTCTTGAAGAACAATACAATCAAGGGAAGAAATTAATCTATTGTCAATTTAGAGATTGCAGCCCTAAACTGGATTCCAAACTTAAAAGTATGGTGAATATAAAGTTACAGTGAGATCATGAGCTGAAAAGTTGAGGAAAACTGCTCTACTAAGAAGTGTTTAGCCAAACTGGTTACGGGGAATCATAGAATCATTTAGGTTAGAAAATACCTTTAAGGTCATCAAATCCAGCCGTAAACCTAACAGTGCCAAGTCCACCACTAAACCATGTTCTTAAATGCTACATCTACACATCTTTTAATTACGTCCAGTGATGGTGACTCAAGCACTTCCCTGGGAAGTACTTTAAGTGAAGAAATTTTTTCTAATATCCAATCTAAACCTCCCCTGGTGCAACATGAGGCCATTTCTTCTTATCCTATCACCTGTTATTTGGGAAAAGGGAATCAGAGAACATAGAATGGTTTGGCTTGTGTTGGAAAGGACCTTAAAGATCATCTGGTCCCATCACCCCTGCCATGGGCAGGGACACCTTCCACTAGATTAGGTTTCTCCAAGCCCTGTCCAACCTGGCCTTAAACACTTTGTGATGGTCTGATGAATCCATAGTTAATGTCTCAACTATATACGGTAAAGAACTTTTCCAAAGGAAATAGTTACTATGCAAACACCAGGACTGTGCAAGTAATGGCAGGGAGGCACAGCAAAAGGAGGGGGACCTGTGGAGGTGGAACCACACGTTTCAGAGGCTGAACTTCCGTATCTTGAGTGACTCTGTGAAGAGCCAATAGAAAAGCTGTTTTCATGACTCATGTGCCATACAGAAAGTTCAAACAATGGTCACACCTCCAAGAAAGGGGGAATGACTCCCCAATGACCTCCAAGCCCACTGACTCATTTCCAGAAGAATCTGAAGGTACAAAATGCACATGTACCAAAGGAAAGAATTCTAGAAGCATAAACTGCACACGATGCCTAGTTAGTCTAATGAGTCCAAGTACCCACCTGGAGGAGGGGCAAGGTATTGTAAAAGGACACAAGTCAAAGATCCCGGTGTCTGTGCCTCTCCAGAACTGGACCCCTAGGCTGGCTGGTACAATGGTGGAACCAGGACTGGTGAAATCTTCATTTTTGTCTTTCTCTTTTCCTCTCTCCCCTTTCCTCTTCCATTCTTATTCTGTATTGCCCGCATATGAGGCAAGGCTTGTTTGGGCATGTTTAAGGCTTATCGGGGCGTGCTATAAGATCTGCCACTAGTCAGTGTAAGTTTAATGCCGGCTGCAGAGATTGCAAAGATTGCTGACAGAGTTTCATGTGAATTATCTGTTGTGAGCAAATAAAAAATGAGTTTTGTGAATTGAAGGATCCTTGGTGTGATTTCACCTTAATCCTGACCTGGTAATTGGCAAATCTGAGTCATCATCCCAAGAAATTGGGATGTGACACACTTCCATGGAGGGGGCATCCACAGCCTCTCTGGGCAACCTGTTCCAGTGTTTCACCATCTTCGCAGTAAAGAATGTCTTCCTTACATCTAATTTAAATCTGCCTTCTTTCAGTTTAAAGCCATTATCCCTTGTCCTATCACTACATGCCTTTTTACAAAGTCCCTCCCCATCATTTCCGTAGGCTCCCTTAAAGTACTGGAAGGCCGCTATAAGATCTCCCTGGAGCTTTCACTTCTCCAGGCTGAACAACTCCAACTCTCTTGGCCTGTCCTCATAAGGGAGGTGCTCCAGCCCCCTGATCATCTTTGCTGCTTCCTCTGGATGCACTCAAGCAGGTTCATGCCTCTCTTATGCTGTGGGCCCCAGAACTGAACATAGTCCTCCAGGTGGGATCTCAGGAGAGTGGTGTAGAGGGGGAGAATCACCTCCCTCAACCTGCTGGCCACACTTCCCTTGATGCAGCCCAGGATACAGTTGGCTTTCAGGGCTGCAAGAGCACATTGCTGTGTCATGCTGAGCTTGTCAACCAGCATCCCCAGGTTCTCTGCAGGGCTGCTCTTAACCCACTCATCACCCAGCCTGTATTGTGCTTGGAATTGCCCTGATCCATGTGTAAAACATTGCACTTGGCCTTGTTGAACTTCATGAGGTTTGCACAGGCCCACACCTCAAGCCTGACCAGGTCCCTCTGGATAGCATATCCCTTCCCTCCAGTGTGTTGACTGCATGACACAGCTTGGTGTCATCAGCAAACTTGATAAGGGTGGACTCAATCATATTGTTCATGTCACCAACAAAGATGTTAAACAGCACTGATCCCGATACTAACCCCTGAGGAACACCACTCATCACCATTCTCCACTTGGACATTGAACCATTGGCCACAACTCTTTGAGTATGATCATCCAGCCTATTCCTTATCCACAGAGTGGTCCATCTATCAAATCCATGTCTCTTCAATTTAGAGACAAGGATGTCGTGCAGGATAGTGTCAAATGCTTTGCAGAAGTCCAGGTAGATGACATCAGTTGCTCTTCCTTTATCCACCAATGGTATAACCCCATTGCAGAAGGCCATCAAATTTGTCAGACATGATTTGTCCTTAGTGAAGCCATGTCTTCTGTCACCAATCACCTCCTTATTTTTCATGTGCCCTGGCATAGATTCCAGAAGTATGCACTCCATGATCTTGCCAGACATAGAGATAAGACTGACTGGCCTGTTGTTCCTTGGGTCTTCCATTTTTGGTTATGTTTCTCCTTTTCCAGGCAGCGGGAACTTCACTGGACTGTCACAGCTTCTCAAATATGATGGATAGTGGTTTAGCCACTTAATCCACCAGTTCCCTCAGGACCCACAGATGCATCTCATCAGGTCACATTGACTTGTGCACCTTTAGGTTCATTAGATAGTCTCAAATCTGACCTTCTACAGTGGGTGATTCTTCATTATCCCAGCCCCTGCCTTTGCCTTCTGTGACTTGGGCAGTGTGGCTGGAACACTTTCTGGTGAAGACTGAGACAAAAAAGTCATTGAGTACCTCAGCCTTCTCCATGTCCTAGGTAACCAGGTCTCTTGTTTCCTTCCAGAGAGGGCCCACCTTTACCCTAGTCTTCCTTTTATCACTGACGTACCTATGGAAGCTTTTCTTGTTGCCCTTGACATCCATGGTCAGATTTAACTCTATCAGGATTTGGCCTTCCTAATCTGATCCCCAGTTGCTTAGACAATTTCTCTGTAACACTCCTAGGCTACCTGTCCTTGCTTTTGCCTTCTGTAGGCTTTATTTTTGTGTTTGAGTTTGTCCAGGATCTACATGTTGATTCATGAAGACCTCCTGGCATTTTTACTTGATTTCCTCTTTGTCAGGATGCATTGTTCCTGAGCTTGGAGGAGGTGATCCTTGATTAACCAGCTTTCTTGGGTCCCTTTTCCTTTCAGGGCTTTATTCCATATTACTCTACCAAGCAGATCCCTGAAGAAGCCAGAGTCTGTTCTTCTGAAGTCCAGGGTAACGAGCTTGCTGTGTGCCCTCCTTGCTGCCTGAAGGATCTGGAACTCCACCATTTCATGGTCACTGCAGCCAAGACTGCCCTTGAGCTTCACATTTCCCACCAGCCCCTCCTAGTTGGTAAGAACAAGATCTGGCATAGCACCTCTCCTCATTGGCTTCTATATCACTTGGAGAAGGAAGTTATCATCAACACATTCTGGGAACCTCCTGGATTGCTTATGCCCTGCTGTGTTGTACCTCCAACAGATACTGGGAGGGTTGAAGTCCCCCCATGAGGACCAGGACTTGTGAACCTGATGGTGTTCCTATCTGTCTATAGAGAGCCTCATCTGCTTAGTCTTTTTGGTCTTGCCTGTACAAACCGCCACTATAAGGTCAGCTGTCCCTGTCCTCCTTTTTATCCTGACTCATAAGCTCTTGGTCAGTTCCTCATCCACCTGCAGGCAGAGCTTCATGAACTCCAGCTTGTCATTGACATAGAGGGTGACTCCCCCTCCTGTCTCCCCTGCCTGTCCTTCCTTAAGAGCCTGTTTCTTTTCATTCCAAGACTCCAGTCATAGGAACCATCCCACCATGTCTCTGTGACGCCAATAAGATTGAAGCCTGAAGGCGTGCACACTTCTTTAATTTCTCTTGTTTATTCCCTATGCTTATTTATTCCCCATGCTTGTTTATTCCCCATGCCTTGTTTGCCTAGAGGCATTTAAGTTGGACCTTCAATGAAGGTGACTTATGGGCTGGATTGGTTGGAATTCCTTTGTGCTGCTTTTCAGGTGCTCTCCCACTGGAGAGTATCAGACACTTCTTGTCATTTCTCTCCCACCAGTCCCTGCAACAATCTGACAAAAAAAGTGCAAAGATCATGTTTTCACCTTTGGCACTTATTCTATGATTAGATATAGCCATCCTAAGCAAAAGGATAGTCTAGAGCTCCCTGTGAAGGGCCCGTGCTCACTGTCCCATCCCTAAGATGGAGCACATTTATCACACATAGAAATTACTAGAAAATGTATCAATATCTCTGTTGAGTATTTGTAAATTGTTATTTTCTGAATGTCATAACTCATCCAAATACAGGTTTTTCATGAAAAATCTCATGGAGATTTCCTGTGCCGTTGTTATAACCCCCTACTTCATGACTCTAGTGTTTCTTAAAAAAAAAGATTTACCAACATTAACTGGCAAACCACTGAGCACTTCTGCCACCCACTCTGTGAAGTGACTACTAATTTTGTAAAAACTAAAAAGCAATTTTTCAGGGAAAACCTGAAACAGACATCTAGCAATGAAGTATTCAGAAAAAAAGCATTAAAATTTAATCATTATAAGCAAATAACTCAGGGCCTAATAATGGCAATTTTGGGGCTCCCTAATTGACATCTCTGATCTATAATAACCCCAGATAGAAAGAAAGAGAGGAAAAAAAAATATATAAAGAGCTCTTAAGTGATCTTAAGAAGAGGAGTTAGAAAAAAACAGAATATTTTGAAATTTCAAATAAAATAGATTTCAATGACAGTTTCCCATCCTTTATCATCTGACCACCTGGTCTCAAAGTAGGTGTTTTTATTCTCTGCTAACTAAAAAAAAAAAAAAAAGGTTATTATTTTTCTTATGTATAACAAACAATACTAAATTCTGTAAAAAATTGAAAATATTTTAATTCTGGGGACAAGGGAAGTCAGCAGAAAATGCCATGAAAGTTGAGTTTTAATTTCTCCCTTTTTTGACTAGGGAGAACCTTTCAAGGTCATTTGCAATTAGAGGAGCTTTGAACTCTTCTGTTGAGAGAGAAAAAAAGGATTGCCTCATCAGCAGTTTGAGAAGAATGTGTAATGCATCTGAGTTGAAGAAGGATGTATCTTGAACCATTACTCCAGATCCACACCTGTGGTTCCAGCTACCATTTACCTGACAAAGAATGCATTGACTTGTTGTTATAGCATGAGAAAAGACTTTCTGTTCTTCAGATGGTTTTAATCTGATCCTGTGGAAGTCAGTTAGGGGCACCATGTAAATGTGGTTTAGGTATCTCAACACCTTTGAGGGCAATAGGACCAGATTTTTAAAGGTGTATGCATAAATAATGATGCAGATAAGTTCTTTCTATGAGTTAAGGATGAAAAGTAGTCCTGAAAAGTAGAAAGATTCCTTGCAGCACTGTTTGATGTCAGAATATTATTATGAAACTTCATGCTACAGCCAAAAGGGAATAAAATACCCAAATCACACAGAACTTTGGGAAACAAATACGTTGCTACTTTTTGATCTTCTTAAATGTATGTGTCTCACTATTTAAAATAATTAATACATTCAAGTGGAGCAGATGGTTAAATGCAATGGAAAATTATGCTTAATTAGGCACATACTAAGTTAATGGGGAACTATATTGGTCCAATCCACACCAATGACTTAAGTTCCTGATCACAACCTGTCCCCAGCCATGACATGTGTTTCACAAAGCAGCAGGCAAAGCCCTGCTTCTCAGGACCTTGTAAATATGGAGAGCCACAGCTACATCCATAAAGCCAACATGAGCCTGGCAGCAACTGTGCTCACCTCATGCCACATGGTTTGGGCTGGCCCCTGGGGCAGAGTAGCCTCCTGCCTGCCCACGTATCTCAGAGAAGGCAGACTCCAAGGGTGCCAGTAAACAGAGGTTAGGATGAGCCTTCTGTGTTAAGAATACATATGCATGTATGATAACATAGTCTGAAAATCCCTGGAGAGGTAAAATATAATCTCTTGAGCTTTGCTTTTTCTCTGCTTTCAAAGGTGTTCTTTATAGGAATGTCGTATTTTATAGGAATCAAGTACGATGAGACTGATTTGCATAATGCTATTTATCACTATGTACAGATCCTTCGTAGAAAGTTAGAGAAACCCTGGAGATGTATGTTCTCAGTCACATCGAGCACCTAAATGCTGTCCAGAAGTCCATTACATGCAGAGGTTTTGAACGTATTTTTAGCAAACTTTCCAGGTTTTGTTACTGTCACTACATGTGGTGGGTTGACCTTGGCTAGATGCCAGGTGCCCACCAAGGCCACTCTGTCACTCCCCTCCTCAGCTGGGTGGGGGAGAGAAAATATAAGGAAAGGCTTATGGGTTCAGATAAGAACAGGGAGAGATCATTCAGCAATTATCATCCCAGGCAAAACAAACTCAATTTGGTGAAATTATTTTAATTTATTGCCAATCGTATCAGAGTAGGATAATGAGAAATAAAAAATAAATCTTCAGAACACCTTCCCCCCACCCTTCCCATCTTCCCAGGCTCATCTTTACTTCTGACTTTCTCTACCTTCTCCTCACTGAGCAGTGCAGGGGCAGGGGATGGGCATTGAGGTCAGTTCATCACATGTTGTCTCTGTTGCTTCTTCCTCAGGGGAAGGACTCTTTACACTCTCCCACGGGAGACAGTACTCCACAAAATTCTCCAGTGTGAGTCCTTCCCATGGGCTGCAGTTCTTCATGAACTGTTCCAGTGTGGACCTTCCATGGGCTGCAGTCCTTCAGGAACAGACTGCTCCAGTGTGAGTCTCTTACGGGGTCACAAGTCCTGCCATCAAACCTGCTTTAGTGTGGGTTCCTCTCTTCACGAGTCCACAGGTCCTACCAGGAACCTACTCCAGCATGGGCTTCCCATGGGTTCACAGCATCCTTCAGACATCCACCTGTTCTGTCCTGGGCTCCCCCACAGACTGCAGGTGGATCTCTGCTCCCCATCAACCTCCAAGGGCTGCAGGGGCACAGCCTGCCTCACCACAGACTGCACCACAAGCTGCAGGAGAATATCTGCTTCTTCACATGGAGCATCTCCACCCTCTCCTTCACTGACCTTGGTGTCTGCAGAGTTGTTTCTCTCACATATTCTTACTCCTCTCTCTGGCTGCAATTGCATGGTATTGGGTCTTTTTCCCTCTTCTTAAATATGTTATCATGGAGTCATTACCACCATCACTGATGGGCTCGGCTTTGACCAGCTGCAGGTCCATCTTGGAGCCATCTGACATTGGCTCTATTGAAGGCAGGGGGAGCTTCTGGAAGCTTCTCAAGAAGTCACCTCTGTGGCCCGCACGGCTACCAAAACTTTGCCATGCAAACCCAATGGACTATGGCATTCTCCTCAAAAGAGAAAAAGAGAAATGTAGAGAAAATGCAGTAGCAATGAACATATGATGGGAAACATGTGAAGGATATGACATCAGCCCTTCCCTTGGATACAGATGTGGGTGTTTAAACCACCTGCTTAGATTCCCACTGATCCCTACTGAATGTAGAGGCTATGAGGCCATACACCAGACTCCAAGGAGCCAAGGACACAAGGTCCTAATATTCACACAGTGAATGACATGAATCTATCCTGAGAGAAGAGCATTCTGTCCTTCCTCTTTCCTGAGGACTCATTCCCTCAACACCAGACCCATGACATCAGTAGGCTAACTCTCTCTTCAGAGACAGAGATTATTTTTGGAGTATATAGTCCAGATTACACAACAAATTAATTTAAAATTTGGGTTGGAGGTAAGAGATTCTATTACGACAAGAATTTTTGTTCAGCTTTAATGAAACCAAGAAGTGAAAATGTTTGCTTAGGAAACTAAAATCTGTAAAAATCTCAGGTGCTAAATAGTGTTCTTCCTCTTATAGTAAGCATATTTTTTCTGGGTAAATTTTTCTTTTTCCTTTTTCTAAGTAAAGTCACAAAGATCTTTTGATTTAAAATTGTTAAAGAATATTTTTGAAGTGTAGACTAACATTTCCAATATGTTTTTCTAGCCTCTTTTATAAGTGTATTTTTAGTACAAAGATGTTTGGAAGCAAATAAAGTCTATTAGGTCTATTAAGATCAATAAATGTTTTACTACCAGAGTATGCATTTTTCTTCATACTGTTTTGCATATATTAAAGTAATCCATATTGTCTCTCAGGACACGAGCTTTTTGCTTTATGTACCTATGAGTTTGTCTACATGGAGAACTAAACCAAGTTAGGTAATTCTGTTAAGTAAATACATATTTATGCATACCTCTAGGTGTCTCTGTGTGTTCTCTTAACCTGAATGATAAAGTTTACATAGGGATATAGTACATCCTAATTTATGCATGTTACTTTTTATTGAGTTTCTTTGAGACAAGCTCCCTGGAGTTGATTTTCCAGGTAATTTGCTCTTCATTGTCTAAGACCAATTAAAATAGAAAGAAAAAATAAAAGCAATTGAAAATATCAGCTGTTCAGCATATCTGCTCAAAGAGGCCACTAGAATTCCACTTGGTAGAAAAATGCACAAGTTAGGATCAATTTTATCAATTTGAAGTGTTGTGTTACAAGGCACTGAATCTATATGGTGAATGCAAAATCTCATTATAATAAGCAGAATAATAAATTCATTGAGTTAAATCAGAATTCCACATTTCATTATGTATTTTCTTCTTCTGTTATGAGACAGAGGAACAGAACTTCCTCATCTGTCTTTTCCACACTGCAATTTTGTCATAATCAACCCACAGTAAGAGCATCTAATCCCTGTTTTTCAATGGAATAAGCCATATGGTCATATGGTGGCTTATCCTGACATTAGTTTCTTTATTTGATAGTGATTTGTTAGTGATTCCCAAAGAAATATCAGAAACTGATAATTTTCTCATAATTACTATCTTACTAACTGCCATGCTTACTCTCTAGAATATCTTCCCTTGTTGCTTTCAGCATAAAGATTAGCATTTAACTGTATGCTTCATTTCAAATTCAAACATGAAGGTTTCAGATCATGTACTTCAGGCAGAAAAATTAGGAAAATAGCAATGCTCCAAAAGTGCAGATGGGGTTTAACTCTGATAGGCTTCCAGCAACTGAAAGTAAGCATGAGAAATATTCTTTCAGTCTCTGAAGACACGTGTGACTGGGTATCTGCATAAGGTTTCATGGTCAGTTTGTCTGGGAATTTCTCAAGCAAGTTCCTACAGAGGCAGGGCTGTTTCCATAAAGGCTTGGCCAACATGACCAAGTTTTAACCCACAAAAAAATCCATTTATGGACTACTGTGTTTCCAGCTTTCCTAGAGGAAGATCCTGTTCATATGCCTAATTGCCTACAAAGAGCCTCCAAGAAATCAGTGTCTGAGGACGGCAGTTTGTGACACCCTTAAGTGAAAATAATATATTATTAATCCATTGACTAGCAACAAGAATGTCACTTTTTCAAATAAGCAGATCTATTATAATAAATAAATCTGTGATCTTCTGAAATGGTTTAAATTTATTTTTTTCCATCAGCATTCTGAGTGCTCATTTTTCTTCCAATGTCTGCTTAGGTAAATTAAAAAAGAAGGATGGGAATTAGATTTGATAAAAAATACAGAAAGCATTTGATGCCAAAAAACCCACACAAAAAATTACATTGTAGCAAAAGAGAAGTTTAGTACTTTCCATCAAGACAATTTTGAAACACCTTATAGATCTGCTCACTCCTAGATGTATGTCTTAATTGTAGACAAAGAAAAGCATTTTGTAAAGAAATGGCTTCTTAGTAGGCACAAGCTAACATATAGTCAGCCTCTAAAATTTATTCAAATTTTAGTCAATGCAATAAAAAGGCTTATGTTCTGTTGCAGGTTCCCTCAAACAACAATATAACTCCTTAAAACAAAAGCCAACTGCCATGAAACAAACATCCTCATTTTCCCTGTCACTTCCATCCATCACTTATCTTGCAGCAAATAGAAATAGTCACTTTACTCTCTTTCTTCATCAATTTGCAATTAAGAAATGACAAATGAAGGCTAAGGGGTAAAATCATACAGTATGTTTATGTAGAGTATATCACCAAATGTTTAATAATATTAACACAAGGGAAAACACTAATTTTAAAATATATTTTATAAATTTCATTAATGAAATCACTTTGAAAAGTAATAGTTGATCAACAATGTAAATATGATTATTCCATACCAAAAACTGCTATTGTATAAAGATGTTTTATATAAACATTAGTAAAAAATAGCATATATGCATAATTTTGTGTGTTAAATCACTGTACAATAGACCTAGCTATAACCTTCTCAAAATAATTTTTGGCATTGAAACAGAAGATTTCATCGTCAATTATGAGTTTCTAAAGTTGCTGTACCACATTTTGACATTTCATACAAAAATAGAAGTATCTTAATCTGAGATAACTTGTCAATTGAAAAATAATATTGATGGATTTTAAAATAAAAAATAGAGCTTCCACACATAGCAGACTTTTCTGATATATTGGGCTCAGAGCTGACAGTGGTTAAGATCAGGACCATAGATGAGCAAGCAGGACCAAATTCTCATCTCCAGTATGCAGTTAAAGCCTTCACAAGACTGTTCTTTTTTTTTTTTTTTTTTTCTGGTGTATCCATTCAGCTAAAGCATCCACCTACAATGAGTTTAAGTGATTTTCAATTTCTCGTTTGGGGCATTGTGACTCCTAGTAAAGTAACACAGAAAAAAATAATATAACATTTAATCAATCAGTGGCACTGTGATACTTATGTCATCAAATTAAAGAAATTACTTTTCTTTAGGTGAGGTAATGCAAGTAAACAGTTAGGCAAAATGAATGCTTTGAATCAGCCCCCAACAGTTTAGATGTGCACCATTTAAATCGCTGCTTTCAAGTTCTATATCCTTATCAGGATTCTAAAAGACCATTTATTGAATCAATTAGCTGTGGAAAAACAGGTATCCTCTAAATAATGCAAAATACCAAATGCATGGTGAATAATTCTCTTCATAAGAAGCAAGATTGATTTTGCCTTTGATTATCCTTGTTACACAGAAATACTTTTTTCCAATTAAGGTTAAAAAGTTAATGTTACAGAGTCAACAACTTGACAAAATATCACATTAATCAGGAAGTATAACCTCATTGGAATTCCACATATTATGCTGAAGAAGCTATTTCTGGAATATCAGACAAGTACCAAGATACAGAGGCATGTTCTGGAGCACTGATTAGCAAGGCCATTTAAACAGCAACATGTTGATTGTAGTAATAACATATTGTTAAACAAGGTACTAAAATGTTCAGTCTCTCACCTCTTCTTTTCAGGAACAATTAGGAGCCTAAACAGCTGAAACAATTTCTAGAAAAATGTTAGTTTCCATTAAATATTTTCTTTAAAGGTAGCTGAATGTATCTGTTTTAACAATACTACTACAATCAGCTCTTAACTATAAAGATATGCTTCCTCTCTTGGCACCCAGAGCTTCAGGGACCTTGCTGTGCTAGCTGCTGGGAGTATTAACACACTTTGTCTATAACATGGAGGCAAAGTTAATAAACCTTGTTGGAGCCTGCTGTGACTGGATCTGGACTAGCTCGGGCTCTTAGCTTGGCCAAAATGAGGCTCTTAGCTTGTCCAAAAATGAGTACAGGAGCTCACAGCAGCTTCCCTTTCCTGAAAGGGCTCAGAAACAGGTAGAAAGTGGGAAAATAAGAAAGAGAAAGAGGGATGGAGCAATGGCATCAGTCCTTGAGGCTTCTTCACATATATCCTAGGTTTGGTGACCAGTCCCCATTGGAGCTGTTGGTACTCTATACCTCTGAAAATCAGACCACAGATGGCTTAAGGTGCTTGTAAATGCTTATAGGCAGAATGGCCCCATAGTTGTAGTTCTTATGTTCCAGACTGGGGACAAGATAGTTTTCTAGACAGCAGAACTGCGAAACAGATGAACTATTACAAAAGCAACCTGCCAAGAAAATTCACTGCAGTTGAGATTCAGTTGTTGACTCCCATCAAAGTGATGGATGTTTTCAAAGGACTATGATAACTTCAGGGTGTTATGTCTTTTTTGAATTCCCACACATCAAACTCAAAATAAGATCCTGAAGTAATGTTTGAATAACATGTTGTCAAGTCTATAGGATTATGATAGCATAATGATGAGTGAGACATACAAATATGTACAGACAGATGATGCTGGCTATAATGAAGGACGTAAAAAAATTAATTTTAAGAAAGGACAGTTTCATAAAAAAGATACAATTTCTTGATAATTTTGTTAATGGACAGGGAATAGCACTCTGTTGTTGGTTTTATCCTGATAACAGTGAAGCAAATGAAAGAAGTAATAGAATAAAATAATGATAAAACTTGTTTTTCAGGTAAAGTAATAACTCAGAACACTATTAAGAATATGGTTGTTATTGGTTTTTTTTAATTTTTCTATCCTTCATAATGGATACATATTCTCCCACTGCAAAAACCAGTCATAGAAAGATATAATGAAAAGAAAAATTATGGTCATTAATTTCCCTTTGAAAACCTTTTTTCTTTATCCCAGAGTGTAGCTACATAAGGACAATTCATAATTTGGCCTCTGGCAGTGAGATACTCAAAAGGAATAGATAGAAGCATCTAGTGTTGCCTGCAGTACTAATAGCCTTGCTAAGAATATCACTGAGAAAGAAAATGCGATGCGATCACAACTTCATTTGTGACAGTGAGACAGTATTTGAAGTGCTATCTATACCCCCCTGTCACTCATATTGCAGATTTCAGCATACCTGGCATTCTCATATCAGCTCCTCTAAGTATTGAACTAAACTCTGCTCATTTCTACCTAAGAAGTTCTTCTAAAATCAATGGGACTGTGTAGGTTAAACTAAAAGAATTTGGTTAGTACACCAAAGGTGAAAATAACCATTTTGCATTGTATTAATCAGGACACTGCCTGATATGAATTTTAACTTTTAAAAAAATCATATTATATCATATATAATATGAGGAAATTATCTGTGGAGAATTCAGAACAGCTATTAACAGGATGAAAAATAAAGCCATTAGGGAAGGGAAGGAAGACGTGGCGTGAGGAGGGGCAAGGTGGGGCAAAGAAAGGAATAAAGGAAAAGGGAAAAATAAGCCTGCAAACATCTTCAAAGGAAATAGTGGAACAAATTGAAAAAGCTAATACAATTCATCCAGAAAAAAGGGAAGGGGAAAACACACATAAAAATCATTATGATATTTTCTTATTAAAGAAATGTTAGCAATTTGAACAACTGTTGTGTGGGTAACATCACCATCAAAGAGCAATTTTAAGATGGAGAATAAAAATGCCATCAAAAACATTTTGAAGAATGACAATTCTTCTTTATTTTCTCAACTCTGCACTGACACTTTCCCAGTAAATATTTTTGAGAAAGAAATGAAGCTTTCATGTTTTCATGGTGTTGAGAATGTGCAGAATGTGGGGCAGGAAAGAGCTTGCTTTATAGCTAGGTAGGCATTTAGGCACATTTAATTCTAAATATTTGAGACATCAAGTTTAGTAAACTGAATGCTGCAGCATATTCCTTCTTGTCCCTTTTATTAGCTGTAGAAGGATCCTGGAGTGACCAGCTCAGAATAGATGTCTATATTTAGTTAGGTGAATCCCATGGGAATTCTCCTGGAGAAGGACTGGATATCTGTGGATTCCTCTATTAAATATTCTGATTTTCCAAGGTGTTTATTGAGATACCATCTTTCGGTTTCAATCCAGGTGTAGTATGATTAGCCTGATAATACTACCAGATTTAGTAGTATCACCCTCCTTTGAGTCAACCTGCTATTCAGGTCAACATTGTCAACATTACACACCCAACAAGTGGAGCCCAGAGAGACAACTGGACAGATGCTGCACTTAATGGTGTGGATGATATGAGTTCTATGATTACACAGAGAACATTGAACGCTGTGAAGAACTAAAAGTTAAAACATAATCCCAGTTGCACAGTAAAAATATGTTATTAAAACAAAAGTCCAGGTATGATCATGGACAACCTCCATGTTCCAAAGAGAAGTAATGAGAAATACTGCTATCATTCACAGCCCTGTTCAGGTGCTGGGGTGAACATTTGAAAATCCATCCTTTCCCCATACACTCACCATGCTTCAAACCTAAGAAATCTGAGGACTTGTTTTTGCAGTGAAAGATATACCCATCACCGCTGTAGTTTCTTGTGCACACTGCTAAAGCTGCAATGCTATGTTCTTTGTTTTATGTAAGTGTTAATGGAATAGAAATAACGACAGGCAAAAGAGGTCTATTTCTAAACAGTCACATGACAAATTAACAATTATTACAGAACAAGATAAGAATAAATTATGATTAATATTAATATCAAGCTTTTAGAAGTTGTTTTTCTCTCTGTTAACACAAGATAAGGAATAGAGGGCAAGCCTATGATCTCAGGAAAGATTTTTCCTAACTGTTTCATTCCTAATCTATGTAAATGAAATTATTTTATATAGTCCTTGAACGAATTCTACATGCAACTATGGTTTCTGTCTCAGGATGGGGTAAAACTTGAAAAGGTAGAGAAAAAGAAGGCAAGAACAGTCAGAGACATGAGGTGACATCTCTGGCAAAGCAGACTAGGATTCTTCAAGCTGGAGAAGCTTTATAAAATCAGAAGTGTCATGGAGAGAGCAAATCAGGAATAGTATTGCCTCTCCCAATGCAATATACAGGATACATCAAGTGGAACTAGAAGGTGATAGGTTGAGTCTAAATTAAAGAGAGTTTAGATGAGCTATGAAATTACTTGTTGCCAGTTGTGGAGGATGATTATTAAAAAGTGGACAAATCCACAATACTGTCCATTAGGTGTTATTAAATATGAAGGTTGCACCATGAAGTTGCTGAGTCACAAGTGTTGGGAGCTAGGAGAACACCTGGAAATGAACATGGTTTTGTCACCCACTTCAAAACTTCCCCCCCGGCACCTAAATACTGGACTACAGTGTCTTTGGTCAAATGACATGCAACAACATATGTAAGAATTTTTTCCTAAATTTATTGGTTAAATGACTCGGTATACTTGATATAAACAATACATATGCAATGAAATGAGAAATAGCTTCAAAATCACTTACTGAATTCATTAGTATTTATAATGGTATTTGATATTATGGTAACCTGATATTTAGCTTGAGATTTCAAACTAACCCATACATTCACTATTTAATTTAATTGTTCCTTTTTATTTCATTAGCAGGAACTGCTTCTTTTTTTTTTTCTTTTTTTTTTTTCCTAATGTTAATATTTATTTGCTCTTATAAGATCCCAATCCTCTCTATAGAAAATAACAAAACATTAAGCTAGATCTCTCAAAAGACTAGACGTTTCTGTTTCCATGACTGTTATTGTAGAAAGCTTTGGCATTATTATATTTCTCTTTTTAAAAGTTTTCTGCATAATTTACATTGTAAGGAAGGTTCTAATCTATGCATTAATAACCAGACCCAGATTAGCAAACTCATTACTAGTCTCAAATGGGTTTTATGAAAGTCTGAGACATCAAACAGATCAGTTGAATGAAAGATAGATATATACTGTGCCCCATTGTCTAGTACTGGCCTTAACAATCATGCTGTCATACATCTGTCCCCATCAGGATGTGAGACATGATTTTTTCTGCCATGCAGTCTTTAAAAATGGTTGATGAAGACCATGCATGATGTGTGGTTCATTGCTCTCTGCGGGGTAAACTAGCACTTCATACCACTGTGACTTTTAGTACTCACATATGACTGCAGACTTCTGCGCTACACTGCAGTGTGCAGTGTAGACATATCCAGAACAACATGCCTGTGTCTTTCATAGTAAGTAAATACTAGAGCCATAGCAGAACACAAGAAGCTCGGGCTCCCAACTACCATTAGGTCACAGTTCTGAAGGGATTAAACAGTGTGTGTTAACACATTTCAGCTCAGCTGCTTCACTTTGAATGCTCAGATTTTTCAATTAAAAACAAATAAAATCTAAGCCTGGAGTTTCTCCATGTATTCATTTAGATTTGTAAATTAGTGAAGAAAATGTAAAAGCTGTACATTCCTCGCTTAGCTGCAACTGACAGCTGCAAGAAGGACAAACTGTGCAGGAAGAAGGGAAAAAAAAAAGCTTAAAACAATAGTTGAAGCAATTATGTCTTCCAATAACCCTCTCAACCACTACCACACCTGCTTTCCATCTATCCTTATTAACAAGTCTAATGCAAAAGATTAAAAACTAGAGATTTTCAGAATCCAGATACTCATTAGCAGCTGTTATGTGCAGATGTCAAAAATTAATACTTTCAGGTGGGTTACCTGAACCACAAACAACCTGCCAAAGGCTGGGTCAGGTTTTTTATCCCCTCATATAAAACTCATTGGAGAGAAGGCCTGTCTGTTTGGAACAAAAATATAGTTTTAACAACATGCAGTATGCCTATCATGTACAAAGGGAGGAAAGAGACACTAAGAAAAAAGGTGGCCTCAGCAGGAACATCTATGTCTTCTTGATATAAATGAACTTTCTTTTGCAAAGGTTTCCACTCCTATCTCATCCCAAGTAAAGCCATTATCTCATGGCCCGTGCTGTGCAATTTCAAAATTAGCAAACAGGTGTTAAATCTGGTATTTGACAGCTATAGCAATGACATGCATTGTCTTCACAGCTGTGGTAACTGGAAGCCATTGTTACCCTAAGAAGTGCTGGCAATTGAAAGAATAATTTGCATTATTTTGCAATTGCATAGAAATTACTATTGTGCAGCCACCGCAGCCATCAGTCAGCTCTCTGGGCAGAGTATTCAATATCTTTTGTATCAGTGGAGACAGTAGTCCATTTATCTTGCAAACTGGCACTTAACTTCAACTTCAACCTGCTACTTAGTGGGTTAGGTCAATGTGTGAACATAGTATCTTCAGTTTCATGAGTTATGAGGTCTTCAGGCTATTGTAGTTGGGAAGAATGAAACTGGAACATCCACTGTGACCTTCCTCTCCAACCTTGGAAGAGAATGGTCTCCTGATTAGGGCTTTTCAGTATAAGGCTGAAAGTTGAATTTTCACTTGAAACTGAGAACCTCCAGATCTCCATTCTTAGACTTAGACACTGAAGCTTAGATCCACATGCAGGCAAAAAGGGGTTGTAATGCAAACATTTTCTCTTTAGAGACACAGTTAACACAGACACAGAATTACCACGGGGGACAAGAATTAGGAAATCCTTTGAATGATTTCTGTTTTCTCATTCATTTTTTCATTAGTGGCTTACTGTGTGTTTCAAAAGGCTACTTTGGGATCCCAGTATCACCTCCCTTGTTTCAAAGATCTCTCACAAGAGTCTCATGCATATTTTCTGCCTTAGACTTCAATACCAGGCCAAAATCAAAAGATTTTGCTTCTAAAACAAAAGTATTTTTTACTAATAGTTCCAAAAGTATTGATGGCATTTCTGTGCCATTGTTCCTGAAAAGACAAATACTGTTTTTTGTATTGCTTTGTCAAATCCATAGAACCACAGAAGATGTTTCTCAGCCTTTTTTTACTAATATGACAGAGTAAAGAGTAAATTTCTCATCATGTGATAAGAAATTAAACATCAGAAAGTATTACAATAGAGCTATAATTTAAAAATAAGAGTTTTAAAAGGGAAATTTGTAAATCAAACTGTTTGCTTAATATTATGTTTAAATATATCTTAATAAGAAACGTATTTCCACAGCGAATCTAACATAAATTATTTCCTGGAATTATTTATATTTTTGGAATACACAGTCCCAATCCATAAATATTATGTTTAGATTGATTTATTTTAGTATTTATACACAGTCTGTTCTTCAAGCTTCTAGGCTTTTAATTAATCTGGATTTGGGGCATAAATTCTTTATGCCTTGATTAATACCAAGCAGGTTTTATTTAATTAAAGAGACAGACTGGTGAGAGACATTTTAATCAAAAAATTCATATGCATACAGTACATCTGTATTTTTTAATATAAGCTCGGGCACATTAAAACAAGATTTATTCTTTCTCAGCTGTTTTCTTTTTTGAATTATGGCATATTTCTGGTTCATGTGAGGAGTTACCTTCATGCACTCATTCCATCCCGTCTCCTCTCTCTTTGAAAGAGCAGAGTGAGAAAATAAAATGAAGTGACAGGAATAAACAGAAAAAAAAAAAATTAGGACAAAAGTAATCAAATACTTGAGAAGCAACTTCTTAGATTTCCCTGAATTTTCTAAAGCAAAAAAAGAATGATATAAAAGCCATTTCTCAAGGATCAAAGTAATTCCAGGAAAATACAGGGAATTCCTTTAGTTCTTAGGAAAGAAGTGTAAAAACAGAAGATTTCAAGAAAGAGTATCATATGGTCATGTCTTCTTCATCTTTTCAACCATGCTGCTAAGAGGTTAACTTCAGAGCAGTATGCATTAGTTTTTGTAAGGAAAATAATTGTTTCACATAGTAATAATAAATGTTTGGCTGAAGTTTTGCCTCTCTACATTGTGTGTATGCATGGTCATCAGCACAATATTGCCTTAGTAACTTTTGATTTTTCAGCATATTTATTTACCACTCAACTATCTCTATCCATGTTTGGGGGTTTTAAGTATCTGTAATAAGACAAAATAGTATTTTTTGAAATAGAAAGGATAATCTTCACATCTCATAGAACAGATGTAGTCCTTTCATTTTTTCACAGAGCTGGAATCACAATTAAGAATCATCAGCACCGTAGTTATACGGTATTTTGGGAGGGATAAGATCAGTTCAAATGAATAGCGAGTAAGATCTGTGAAAAATGGGAGTCTTCAAACAAACTAATATAGACAACATATATTATTCACAAGGAATTTCTCTAAAATCAAAGACTACATTAATAATATTTTGTTTTGTCTATGCCTCTTTTAAAAAAAATAATTATTCTCTGCAAGCATGTAAGTATATGTACATACAGGTTCAATGTATAATATTGTGCAAATAGATTTAGCTGACTGCTAAAGAGGGAGGGTGCATGTCCCCCCTACTTCAGAGAGAGTATGATGGTCAGGTGCATCTCCTCTAAGCAAGGAGGAGATTGTTCCTATCCAACAGGCAATCACGAATGCTCAGAGGACCTTCAAGAGCAAGCTTGGTAAAGCAAACACTACAAAGGAGCATCACTGCACTTGTCTTCAGGTGTTTATAAGGCAACTGTGCAAAGCTGAGGTCACAGGTTTGGAGTGTTTGGGGTAATCTACTTTTTCTACTTATGTTAGTTTGAAGATGATTCTACTTTCAACACCACTGGCTAGAACTGCACTGACAAGAAAGAGAGCAGACAGTTGTAGCTACTCAAATGTTTATGCCTTCATTACAGATGTCAATATTTAATCATAGTAATTTTCTCTGGAAAAGTATTGTCCATGTCTGCTGGCCTGGAGGTTATCTGGGACTGGGAGATACCTGAAAGGAGTATGAATTTATTGGCAACAAGGAGGTGACACAGCATGAAACCCCCCTTCAGAGATGACGGGAAACCTTGAGGAGTTGTGTGGGCATTGTCCAATGCAGGAAGACACTGAGATATAGTCATGGGAAATAGTTGTCTCTCCTTGCCCCTACTTTTACCTTTCTTGCTTTCTGCATTTATACTGCTATGTTCTAGTTTAACATTTCACATTTTAATAAAACCTAGGTTTAGCAGCTTGTCATCTTTCAGAGTGTTAGTTTAAAGACCAAAAGAGCAGCTTCTTTTGAAGAGCTGGCTATTAAATCCTCTACTGAAAGATACTGTTATAGTTATTGGAAGATTTGAGTAGACAATTTTCCTTCAGAGGAGAAGATTTAACTTTTCCAAGCTCAGGCACAGAAGCTGAGAGTTTATGATGGTTTATTTGAAAACCAATTCATGACTTAGTTAATGCCCAACTCCATTGTTTTAACTTCTCAGAAGCTTTTTGTCCCCCTGAACTTGCTTGGTTTTGGAGCAGAAAATTACCTCACAGGAGGATGCTTTAAATCTAGACATGATACCTACACCTAAATTACTCATCCCATATTTCCTTTATAAACAAAAAAATGAAACAAGCTAGATAACTTTTTTCTGAAAGTGCTATCTTGATGCTGTTCTATGAAGAAAGACTATAAAAGCTAGCTAAGATCTTTAACTTCTTGAGACTCCTGCAAGTGTTGATGAAACCCATCAGATGACTACACGTGGAAGAACAGAAACTCATGTTCTGAGATTAATTTGTATTGTTGCCTTGCCTGTATACATTTAGAGACAATTTGGTTGTAGAAGCAGGTAACTATTGGTATATAACCAACAAGTAACATAGCATTATTGGCAGGTAGGTAACTGTTACATTTTTACAGTATTGAACAGAAGAGCAGAGCACTTCTCTAAATAAACTCAAGCCTTTGAAAATCAATACCTACCAAGACATCTAAATTCTGAAATCCATACTATTTGCCCCAGGTGCTACCTGTCTCCAAAACAGACATTCTAGACCAATCACACATTTAAGAATATCAGTTTTCAGAAACATGGGAAAATATTCTGTAAGTGACAATACATAAACAATAAACATTCTCTAAAAGCATTGGAGTTTATTTTTTTAAAAATTAATAAAAGCTACAAGGTTTTTTGTTTGCTTTTTTGTTGTTTTATTTTCTTTTCTTCTGAAAAGGAAATACCTCCACAGGGCATGATTCCAAGAAGTAAAATATGACCAGAGGTATTCAACCTGCAGCCTGGACATTCCTGGATGTTGCCAGTGCACTTCTAAGAGTTCTACAGAAGTTCACTGAGAAAAGCAGTTCACAACAGATGATATTTCAAACAGAAAGAAGAGGAAGGTCACAAATAGGAAAAAAAAAAAAATGAAAACCACTGACCTGGATACAAAAGATAACAAATATTACTATCTACAAACTAACATTCCTCTTTTTAATAACAATCAAGCATCATTAGTTAAATTAAAAATAAATGCAGGATTAACATATCAAGCGTCAGACCATCATTCAAATACAGTTCACATGGGTCTTAAGATAAATTAGTCCAGTGGTTAAAAGATGAAAATTAGCAATTATTTTCACTCTTTGTTGACTTTGGATGGCTGAGGGTAGATGTAGGAATTTTTGCCTGCCTTCACAAACCTCTTCAGTGCTCATCACATTTTTCAGTGTGTTGGTCCTGAGCAATATTTGTGCCAAGACTTTTGTCTGTTCAAGTTGTGTAGCAACTGGTTTTAGGGAAAACATCCACAGAGCTGCTCTCTCTCCCTCTCTCTGACATACTCTCGAATGCTGTTTTATTATGTTTCACCATCTGCCTGTCAATATTTCCCTTCTCAAATGAAAACTGCTTCAAGGTTTTGTTTCATATTTTACAGCATCTTATACATGGACAGAACTCCTAGATATTATGGTGAAATAATATAGTCAGTGTATTCCCATCAGTCAGATGAACTACCAAAGCCCAGCAGCGCTATAAATGCACAAAGGACTCTGGTTGTCACTGCTATTCTGTCTGCTCTTTCCTCTCCATGTGTAACACGGTTCGCCTCTACAGACACCTTCTGCAACATCTCTGCCATGGATGCAGATGGCAAAGTAAGATGGATGGCAAAGGAATCTGAATCTATACTTTTCTACATAACTTCACTCAAGCTTTTTTAAGGCATATGTTTTACACAAATATTCTTATAAAGAAATAACCATCCCTATAAATAATTAGAGGAGAAACTATTCTGGTAGTTCATGATGAGCATAAAAGCACAACTAAAGAGTTCATTTTTAAAAAATTTGGTAAACACCGTGTGTACCCCAAATGCACTATAGCATTGAGAATCTACTTTACCAAAGGAAAAAAATTGTTGCAAGTGTCATATGGATGTTTTTATCTTTTTTTTTTTTCCTGAGAATTTCACATGTTGAAAAAAAACCTCCATGACTGACTAAAAATTTATTTATTTTAATAAAAATTTCATTGGAGACTGATTTTATTTTTAATACACACAACTCATTAGGTATTGTGATTCATTTGGGGGGAATTAGTTCCAAATATACAATAAATACATGCAGTTCTGTTCTGGTACTTTGTTGAGTACTAGAATGAGAATCCATTTGGCTTTTAAAATAATATGCTAAACATTCTGCGAATTGAAAGTATAACAAAGCTCAGGAGGAGCTTTCTATCAGAAAGTTCAGTCCCTATCTCCACTGAACTTAACGGAATTTTCTGTGAAATTAGACCCAAGTTTT